>NW_008618646.1:0-52838 GCF_000691845.1 Merops nubicus | reverse complement strand
GTTAGGAGCTGAAACTTGACATTGCCCAGAGGCCCTGCTTATGATGCGTGTAAACAATAATAAATCAAGCACTGGTTTTATCCAGAAATATTGCCTCAATTAGCCACGTGTCCCGGGTCTCCGTGGAGTCTCATCTCTCCATAGCTTTCCCTCATTCCCACAACGCCAGCTGTATGGCCCAGAGTTCATCCGTTAACAATACATCTATGGGATACTGCACTGTGTAGCTTTTCGCTGTCTTTTATTATTATTTCTTAAATATTCTCTGTTGTCTTCAGTGAGAACATATAAGGTAATGTTAGAGACACAGTCATGGGGTTTGTCTTTTGGGTTTTGCTTTATTTTTTTTTAATCTGCTGATAGGGTTTGTGACCTCTCTTTGTCAGTTACGTCAAAGTAAATGACCAGTATAGTTTGGGGAAGCAGAATGAGACTATAGTTAAGGTGTAATGCCCTTATAAGTGAATTTTTGTGCTGTGCAATCAACTGCTACTTTTTTTTATTTTTTGAGTGCCTGCAGTTAAGAGCTATCCAGGCAAGATTCATTTTTGTTCTTGCCCCTATTTGGAATATGATGTGTGCATTCCATTAAACAGACCACACAGGAGTAGGGAGTATGGACAACATATATTCTGGTCTGTGAATGTTGAAAAACACCGAAGTCAGCATCCTATGGAGGATAGCAAAAGTGTGTAGCAATAACAACTAAATTTATGCACCTTGCTATCCTGTGTACTGTGAGTACACGTCCAGGTTGTTCCTTTTCCTCTATGGAGTAGAAACTGTTCACGGTCTGCCGGTGCTATGGGCTTGCATCCCTTTAGTTACATAGGTGTAGTTAAAGTCATAGCGCTTTGGCAGATGGGTAAGCACTCAAGTCTTGTTTAAGAGTGAGCCCTGGTTAGTACCTGTTAGCTGCACGTACACCTTTTGGGGATTATACTGAGCCAGGAGACAAATTGTTGTGATTGTGTCAGAAATTCTATGTATTTCCAGGCCATGTCATTCATTGCTAGAGTATTAAGTAGCAGCAAATACATTTTAAGTGCATTTTTGAAACAGCTTTGTTAAAGAAAATTGCAGAATTATATTTTTCTGAGTCTGCGTGTAGCTCTAGATAATCACTACACTACCTTTAAGTTTTCAAAAACATGTAAGGACACAAATATCCCAAACTTCACATTTATTCAGTCTGAGGAAAAAGTTTCACACTTCTTGGTATGTTATTGGTTTTAATCTTTTCCAAATAAGTAATTCTGATTACTTCTTTTAATGTATGTTCTATCATCAGTTTATTTTATGAAGTGTATAGTATATTTTTACTGTTGAGAATGTTACAACTATACATATTTTCTTGTCATCATCCAATTAAAGTATCTACAGGAAGACTTCAGCGTAGGTTTCACTGTGTTTTCAGCCTCAGTTAAGTGGTGAAAAGGCACTGCTCCTTTTACTTTGTTTGCAGGGTAAAGATAGGTGGCATAGAGGCTGTTGCACTGCAGTAGGACTTTGAAGACTAATACTTTTAGTTCTTGATCTCTTAAGTGTTTTTGGGGCGTGTGATTTTTTTATCTGCCCAAGTATAAATTGAATACTAATGCCTGTCACATATATGAAGTGGGTCTTATTATTGTGTAGCTAAAGTGGAATACATCTTGCTACTGTTTCACAAGTGCTAAGAGGAAAACTGAGAATTCTTCAAATCTTGTGTATGTTGTTACAGTGGGTTTGGGGTTTTGTTTTCTATTTGGTAGTTTTGCTCTGACATGTAAAACATTAGACTAACATTAACCAACTTACAGCTTCATTTTGTGTTCTTTCTTAAATCTAAATACAATTTCAAAAACCCAGATTGTCTTTTGAATATAAAAATAACATGTTGAATATAAAAATAATATTTTAAAACTTAAGTCCTTGCAGTCTTCCATTAGTGTAACTGAAAGGAGTGTAGAATGGATGTAATACATGTTTATTCTAAATATTTCAAATGTAAAATGGATATGCCTTCTAGAAGCTGGACTGTATTTTTCAGAATTTTGCTTTCCCACTGTATTTTTCTTATACCTTTCCTTGTACTGTAAATGCAGTGCTGTAATAAAGTAATAATAATTCTGATTGATACCACAGCAACTTTAGAAGTGTTTAGGAGCAGTTCAATTTCCTGGAAAAGAATAACTCTTTCACTGTTATTAAGCCCTGTACTAACAGCCAAGGGTGAGTGATCCAGAGAACCACTGCTGTGATGGTGGAACTGCTTGTTCTAATGGCTCTGTTAATGTCCTGAATGAAGAGAGATGTAGTCCAAATTGTATTTCAGAATATTATGTAGTGGTCTGGGAGCCAAATGTTACCTCTGCAAAACTGGCACACATGCAAAAGCGTACAATAAAGCAGATTAATGATTTTATTTTGGTGTAACTAAGACTGAATTTTTTGCGTACAATTTAAAATTCCACAAATGTTACTTCTCTCTTGCAGCAGCTGGTTGCTTCAGTCTCGCTTGCTAAAAGAGTCTGTAGGTTTAAAAATTATAAGCCCCGGGGGGTGGGGGTGTGTTTTATTTTACCAGAGCTCAGGGCTGCACAAAATTTAAAACAACTTACTGCTCTTCTAAGCAAGAGGATTCCAGGAGCAAGGAGAAAAAGCTGCTGATAATGTTCTTTGCTTACTTGGTGCCAGATGTTACCACAGTTTTTCACCCAGGCTATTGTAGCTCTCCCAGAGATAACTGAATACTGAAGTGTTATTCATGTTTGTTAGCAGGTTCTTCACTTTGTTCAGTAAGATTGGTTCATGTCCTACCTGTGGAACGCATCAAATGGAACCAGATGTGAGGTAGAAAATAAAATAACAACACCAAAAATCTGAAAATACCACTCTTAGTTGTTAGTGGAGCACTGGCATGTCTTGATGAAGTTGGTAAAGGGCAGAAACTTGGTTCCTCTGCCAGCAGCGTGGGGGTACCAGGTCGTGTGTGTTACTGAAGGGCAAAAAGGGAGATGGTGTTGGAAGTGGAAATAATACTTAGGTCTGGTCGTCACCACATGATTGCTTATAAACCTTCATATGAACATGCTTATTTGTTTGCAAGATAGCAACTGCTGCAGGCCATGATGTTCTCATATTTTTCTACACATGTATAAAAGAGCTGTTATACAGGAAGGCTGTTTAAGTACTTGGTCAAAAGATGACTTTTGAAAACGGGACCTGACTGTGATAATCATGTACTGTCCCTTAAACTTCTCTACCTCTGGGTCTGTAACTTGTCTTCTGCAGCTGACAGTGAATTCAAACAGAATTGCAGAATACGGTAGCTTACTGTGGGGGTACTAAAAGAGGGATCCTTTTTTTTTTTTTTTTTTTCAAACCACCACAGACCAGTTTATATTTTATTTGTGAGCTTTTGGAATTGTGATTTTATTTTTTTTTTCTAGAGGAGAGAGGAAGTTAGGAAATGTGACTATACTTTACATCCTGCTTAGCTTTTTTTCAAACTACATAGCAAACAAAACAGAGAAAAGGATATTATAATACTTATTACTGTAAAATAAAGTCCAAATCTATTATATTCAAAGGAAACAGGCGATTATAAAATAGAAATTGGAGCTTTATTCATGCCTAGAGAATAGGGGAATGAAAATGTGTGCCATGTTGTGTGTTTTGTAAGTAAAGAATTTGAACTTCCAGGTCAGTCTATGAAGACTTAATTTATATGTGTTCTAGACCATTTTTGTTTGTTTTAAGCTGTAATAGTAACTGTGCCAGGAGTAAAGTTTACCTGGTTATGATTTTTTTAATTATTTTGACATGTTGTTTTCAGTAGCTTATTTATTAGTCATGCTGAAATTCACCATGATGAATATATTTGAACAGGATTATTCTGGAAACATTTTTTCAAAATGCTGAGTCATTTTAGCTTAATGACATTAAGGGAAAGGAAAATCGCTAATTTAAAGGGGAGGAAAAAATGCTTGTGTGCCTTATTTAAGAGCATATCAACTCTTGGGTTCTGGTTTAGCATTGCAGGGGAGAGAGGAGAAGAGAGTGGGGAAGTGAGTGTGAGCATTCACACAGAGCATATGGCTGTTCCTTGAGAAACTCCACTGAATCATAAGCTCTTGAAAACCTGGTTCATGCATGTTGCTCAGCTAATATTTATTAACTAAACTATCTGAATATTCCATGTAACATGAGTATCTTCCTGTCTGTTCGTCCTTGCATGTCACCTGACTGCAATCATCATCTAGACCAAGTAGTTAAGCATGATGCATCCCACAGCAGTAGGTGATGGGTAAGTTTATTCCTAAATAGTTTTTCTTTCTCTGTGCTTCTTCCCCAAGCCCAGAGTGCCCAGGCAGCAATCCTGCTCGTGGAGGGATGAAGTTTGGTATTTGGGGAGAGGTGAGGAACAGGAACTGAAGCTTGGTGGAAAGGCAGTAGGCCGAGGAACCTGAAAGGGGTGGTACTAGCAAAGTTACAAATGGTCAGAAGTAAGAGAGCAAGAGAGGGCAAGAGGTGAGAAAGAGGACAAGCTGCACACTGTTGTAGAAGGAACGATGGGAAAGGGCAGTACAAGGCTGAAGGGCAGAAAGAACGTGGATGGAAAAATAAGGGAGTTACTTGCCAAGAGTGCTTGCATCAGGAACAGAAGAGGCTAGAACAGAGCACATCTTCCTCACAAAAACTAGTTGAGCTGATTGCTTCTCGTTCATCGTTACTGAAGACTTGTGGACAAAGTGGAGCAGGAAAGGAAGAATTTTTAATCACCATTTGGAAAAAAAAAAGAAAACAGTTCATTTTTGGGGCCTAAACTTAGTAGCAAAACAGAGCTGTTCATGTTTAACTGAACATTAGAGTCCAAAGAGGGAAGATTCTGGAAAAGTCACTGACCGAGTGGAGCTGGATTTGATGCAGGGTTGCAGGACCAGGATTTTTGTGTCACTTTAATTTTTTCAGCTAGTCCAAGTTAATGTTTGGTTCATTGACGTGTTCATTATTTCTGAAATTGTAAAAGACATTAAAATGAAATAATTGACAATGGATATCTTAATCTCGATTAAGTGTTTAAATGCCAAAAATGTGTAGAGGGGATCTTCTGAACACTTTCAAAATATTAGTTCTATTTTTGAATGCAGTTATACGTTAAATAAAACTCTTTTTCATCCTTCAATTATACTTCAGTAGCATTAGGAATTCAATTTTTCATAGAATAATTAGAAACTTTATGGGTTTAGAACAAATATATTGGAAAACTTGCATATGCTTATATAAACTGCTTGCTAACATTGTATTCAATAGCAATAAAGGCAGAGTGAGATTGCTGGTTATTCTGTGTCCTCTTTATGAAACTGCACAGTAAACAAAACAAGATTAATTTTGGTTGTAGTTTATTGGCTGCTGATAGAAACCATCATTAAAATAGGATTTCCTGTTGCTTTGGTTTAATTTGCCTGGAAGGATGTGATAAAATGAGTGTCTGCAGAAGTAAGGTACCCGCTGCACGCTTGTGTAGGCTTCCAAAAGGCTTCAAGGGCAGAGGACCAGAATTGTCTAGCACATGCCCAAACTTGTGCTTTATCCATGTAGAGGATGCTGGGGGAATGCAGAGGGTGGAATTCTCTCCTTTGCTTTTTTTTAATTTTTTTTTTAACAAAATTATGTTTGAAAAAGTAATTACTTATCATTAAGTAGGAGAGTCGTACCAGAATCAATTCCAGTGGTGGAATTGCTGACGCATGTTCTCTGTTATGTAAAGGGTTTTGGTAGTCTTTCTAATGCAATCCTCTTACCATGATAGCAGCAGGGCAGGTGGTACACTGTTTTCTTGGGTTTTGAGTCATAAGATGCTATAAATGACAGCACATTGGGTAAATACTAAGGGGGGGGAAATAATTTGGAGAGGTAAATGTGTGAGGATTCATGATGCGTGTGCTAAGATTCACAAGCAAGAACTGTAAAAAGTCCTTCAGCTGGCAGTTTTAAGAATACAAAGAAAAACCCAAAACCACCACCACAAAAACTGAAACCAAAAATCCCACAGCCAGGCCCCTAAAGGAATCTTCATTTACTATGTGTATATTGGAGAAGGATTAGGGAGGGATGGGAAAATTTTCTTTTTTTTTTTTTTTTTTTTTGCTCCCTCATACCCTAATCCCCTGGGAGTCTTGGAGCAATTAAAGAAGGAAGGTTTCCTTTCCCCCAGGTTTTGTTTTTTTCTTTTACCAGACCTTTTGTTCAGTCCCTTTAATTCTTCATGATTACTTTATGGAGCCAATAAAGCAGGGTCAAATTAGAGTGCGAGATGAGTAGGAGAAGCTGAGATGCTGATTGAAGTTTCTTGAATTTGAATCTTTTGATAGAGGAATGAGGTTTTCATTTTGCAGAAGGTAAGAGAGCAGCCTGAGCATTTCCTTCTGCAGTGCCAACCACTACGTGGAGGCAGGAAAACCTAGCATACTGAGGTGACGTTATTTTATGACTAGGTTGGATAAGATTTTTCATCTTTCTTTTCCTTATTGTTAGGAAGTGCTATAGTAAGTTGGCAATTACACAAATCATGAGCATGACACACGGTTATGTGTGCTTCCCAAGAAATATGCTGGTGTAAACAATAGGGATGTATGCAGAATTAAGGAGCTGGAGTTCTTCAAAAGACCCATGTGCCCTTCATTCTATTCTTATTCTTGCCTTCAGAAACCTAGATTATTTTATACATCCTTCATACTCATTTATCAGTTACTGCATATACAATTTTAATATGTGAAAGTGACACTTTTTTTTTTAGAATACTTTTTTCCCTATTTGGTACCTGCAAATACAAGTTTCCAGATTGTTCTTAGAACACTGAAAGCAGAGTTTACACAAGGAGTTAATTGCTGAAGGGACACAAAATGTTCTCATGAGGTGGTTTGCTGTTTGTCATGCTGTGTGACACTGTGTGGTGGTGCTTGAAACATAGTCTCATATAAATACCTGGTATGGCTTGTTAAGTTCTGAAATGGGGTTATATGAAAAGAGGATGCTGTGAAAGGTTAATGAGACAGCAAAGCAGTGTATATAGTGTTGGAGAGCTTGCTGAGTGAAGTCAGCGTTACGTTGTGTATGTGTTCAAAATCCTACAGGGAAAGGAAAGTTGATGATAGCTTGTAGTGTATTTCTGAAGAAATTTAACTTCAGTGGTAGGTTTTAATTTTCAGTTTCTTAAAGTGTAATATGCAATCTCATATTCATCAACATTAATATATAAATAACTTTATTACACCACCAAAAAATAAAGGGGAAAAAAAGTGAAACAAAGTAAATCTCATTTTACTGCAGCTGAAAATTGGTTTTGTGGCTTTTTAGGACTTGTCTCCCAGGGCAATTGACAGCGTGGCTGTTGTGTAATAACTGTATAGCTCTATCTGTGTAGTACAACTCCCTGAGGTGCGTATTATGTACCTAAACAGGAACATCATCTTTCTAAAAGTATAATATTCTAAACAATGACTACGCTTTGTAAGTACGTAAGACAGAGGAAATGGAAGCCACCTTGCTGCTGAATGAGGAGTACGTCTCATCGAGCAGAGTTTTAATAAACTGGTGTGCATCAACTTCCTGTTGATTTGTCTTAATTTTACTGAATGTCTCTTTGTAGGTAGGTTGGTGGAGATAGCCACTGCAGCAAAGGCACCCGATGGCCTGTTGTCATCCATTCTTTACATATTGCTTCCTTGTTATTGTTTGAATCTACAGAAGTAGAAATGTCTCTTGATCTTAATGTCTACTATATATGCTTGTGCATACGAATGTATGCACAGGTCTCTGTTTCTTGTTAGCTGATGTGCAAAATGAGAGAGTGACTGAAAACAGGGTTCTATGGTTAAATTAACACAGTCATATTTTATTTTGTAGGAAAAACTTTAGTCATGAGATGCTTTTTAAATGAGAAAGCAAGTTGCTCTTGGTTTTGTTTTCATAGTTTTATATATTCTTTAATAAGATAACATGGCTTTAAAGCTTATTTGCAAGAGGAATAAAAGGAAAGATCAAATTGGCAATAGCAATTCCAAATTTAGGAATTGTGCTCATCCACAGTGCCTTGGTGTTGGCTCCATCCTTCAACAGTTGTATCCACTCCCTGTTCTCTCTGCTGAGATGTGCGAGAGGATGTAGCAGACAAGCTCAGATCTTTTATTTTCTTGTCTGATATGTTTTAGGGTCTTTATTTGTCATGTGTCTCTTGGAAGAAGGCAATATGACTGCAGTATCTTCTGGTTCCTCAGCCAAACCTTTTCCTCTGCAGCATCTTTTCCCTAGGCCTGTGTTTCTTCAGTACCTCTTTCTGCCCTCAGTATCTCATATGCTGTCTAGAAGCTTGCCTGTTTCCAGCGTTTCAGCTGAAGGCTCTGCAGGCAGGGGCTGCTTCTTTGTATGTGCGGTATTTTTGACTGACCAGATCTGACAGCCGTAGCACAATCGGTTCTTTGCTGCAGTTGTTTCTGAATGAAGGGAGCAGGTTTTTCACATTTGCAAGAGTGAAGTCCTTTATATCTAAGCAGAGACAAGGAATAGAGAGTCCAAATTTATCTGGCAGTCACCTACATTCAGAAAATGCTATGAATAGGGAGAAGTCTTCTGTTTGAAAATAGCCCAGTAAGTTGAGGTGGGTGAAAATGAGTCCCAAAGTTATAGAAGATAGATAGCATGCGATGAAGGGAATAAGAGAGTATACTGTCTTCTCAGAACAGAATTGTTGCAAAAGTAAGAGTAGCCCATTCTTTGGGGGCATAGGTCTTTGATAGTTTAAGACAAAATTGTAAGGACTTCTGGTGTGTCATCTACCCCTTGAGGCTTCAAGACCTGGTATATCAGTTTGGACTAAAACTCCATCTAGCTCAGTGTTTAATCTCTAACCAATCGCTGAAGCTTCTACCACATTATAACTTCTCAGAATGTCTTCCCTGCTCTTTCAGAGCTAGGTTTCATGAACGAGAGTGGGTATCTGTACTGAGTGGCCATTAGCATTTTGTTTTTCTATGAGCTTGTCTGAAAAGCATTACTTCTAGACTATGCATGGATAAATTTTGGTTCTCAAATACACATCAACTTCATCTCCCTTTTAAAAATGTTGGATTTACTTTTTGTTCCAGTTCTTATACGGTTGGCAAAACTGAGAATGCAGGAACTTCGGGAAAGAAACAGAGACAATCTGATTTAAGATCTCAGCTGTGTGTTGTAACCATTGTACCGTTTTCAGATTTGTGCAACATTAGTGTCTGGAACTTGCCCTGAGAGGGTTTTGCAGGGTTTTTTTAAATGCTTTCTAGCAGTTATGTTCTCTAAATACATTTTCATAGTCTTTGCTACTTTGCTTTCACAACCATTGCTACTTTTTAAAAGTAGCTTTAATATATCAAACAGGTGCTATTAAATATAATTAAAGTAATTTTAAGTGGTAATTTTTTGAAAGCTTTCTAAAATTGCTGAATAATCATGTAGCAGAACCTGTCTTCACAGAGAACAGGACCCTAACAACATCTCGTGCCCCTTCATGCAGTATGTTAGTTGTATCATGTAGTGGATTACTTGATCTTAGCCATCATTAGAATACATTGCATGGCAAAATCAAAGAGTGATTCTGAAGGAAATTTACATTAGAAAAAGCCTTCCACCTCTCTTGGTTTCATGCTTAATTTTTACAGCACTGATGAGTTATTTCTATTTGCATTTCATAGTTTTATTTTTGGGGTGTGTCTTGTCTAGTCTAAGCAGACAAATACTTAGAGAGTAAAATATGAAGGTGGAACAAGTGAGTTAGCAGTCCAAATGTAGCCTTCTGTTATAGGTGTCAGCAAAGACAAAGATAAATGTGGAGAAGGAATGGAATAAGATGAGGCAAAGTTCAAGTAGTAGTGTGAGATAGTGATTTAGAGATATTAAAAATGAAAAAAAGAAATTGCAAACTATAAAAAAAATTACTGTAATTTTATTTAAACTTGAAGAGGGAATCACATAATAACCTAGGTATTTTCTTTAATTCTATTCAGTCTCAGAATTTATGCTCTGTGTTGTTGTCTCCTTCAGAATATTTCTCTGTTGGTGTTTAGGTTTCTATCCTCTACATTGCACATCAGTGGGATCACTGCTGGAACAAGATAATGTCGTCTTCAACCCATTGAAGGAAAGGGGTGAGCAGCTTTCTTATGGCAAATATTTTAACTCCTTTAGAAAGCAGTGTTCCCTGGAATCAAATATGTTTATGCATTTTGATGAAGAGTGAAGCCAGTTCTAGATGCTTTTCATGTGTCAAACAAGCTTGCTGTTTTGATTTTTGTTTCTTTTTAACTTTGTATGTGAGAGTAATCCATGGTATAGTGCAAGTGCCAGGACTAAAGTTAAATGAGAATGAACAAATAGCCATGCTGAACGTGCCAATAATTCATTTCTCTCTGAAGGACTTAAAAGGAATGTGTATAGGGGAAAACTGGAGTGAGTAATTACTCGTTAACAGGTCCGTTGGGTAGTTTCTTCACAACCCTAAGACAGTTAGTGGTTAGTGTATACCCTGAAGCATAACTATTTATATCTCTTACAAACATCTGTTGTAGCTTGTATATGTTAAAAATGATATTACTGAACCCCAACAGCTTACTTGCACCTTATGTTAATGTTACTGGGTGGTCCCTTTGCTCATAATTATAGAGCAAGTAGAGCAAGTGAGGAGTGATGTATGTGAAGCGATCACTTTGTGTACAAGTTCCATCTCACCTTTAATCTCTTCTCTTAGGTGCTCCTTAACATGGACAAAGTCTTTGCATTTATAATGATGATTAACTCTCTTAATTTTCACTTCCATTCTACTCTACGTTTTACCTTCATAGTTATTTTCATTAAACGCGTGACCTTTTCCTTTTGCGTTGTTTGCAGAGCACAATGCTTTTATGAATTCCCTTTCATCACAGATATCAAGGGAGTTTCTGATTGCAGCTGATGCATCAGCTTCCAGTTTGTATGACCTTAAGCATTTCCTTGCGTTTTCCTCGCACTTTGTTTTCAAAACAAACAGAATGAGAGTTAGTTCTGTTGTTCCTGAAGCAGACTGGCTGGCTTTCTCAGCCTTGGGTTATTTGTGTTACGTGTAACTCTTTGAACACAACACAAATGCACAGTTTTCCAGTTACTCTCAATTCCTTTAACAAGGAATAATTGGCATTTTTAAAGCCAAGTTGTCCAGAAGTCATATGTTCTTCAGGCTCACTTCAGTTACTATAGGCCATATAGTATTTGGTGTATCTGTGCTGGTTAAAGATGGTCCTGCTGTGAGTTGATCATCGCCACACATGAGCCAGAACTTACCACACTCATAGGTCAGCCGAGACCAGGGGTTGTGCGAGTGCACGGCAATGTGCTCCAGACCAAGTCAGCTGGTTTACATCACAGCCACCTTTCCCAGCGGGTTGAGCTAGCCTGCCTGCCTGCATGGGAAAAGGCTCAGAAGCCATCCACGTGTTGGGTGAGCTCAGTGGCAGAGCTGTGGAAGTAATTAGCTCTGGCAGGGTGGCAGTGATAAACATCTGGGAGTGATACAAGCTTCATCTAGCGTCGTTGTTTGCAGAATGAACATCTGCTTAGGCTGCTTATCTGCTGACTAGAATGGGATGCTGTATCCTAAATTAGGTTATAAAATCCAAATGTGTAAATACCTTTTCACTTCTTTTTCTTAAAGTTTAACATAGTTTGTTTCTTAGCACTACTGGGTAATGAGGAGATAGTTCTCCTTAGTGAACCAAAGTAATTCCTCAGTTAATTGCCTCAGTTTAAGTATGTGATTAGCTCAATTTGTTCTTCTTGATTTGCAGTAGTTATCTTCACTAAATCTCATCAGTTGCTATCTTGCCTAATAGCTTAATCTTCTTCTACTGTAATTATAAGTCAGAGGGGAAGCTCTTACGGGAAATAAATTATATACCCATGTAGAATTCTTCACAGCAATTCCCCTAGGAGAGAATAGGGCAAAAGTCCTTCTTCATGAAATATCTATGGATCTAGCTCAAATTGTGCACCTCTTTCTTCCTTTGTGTTGCCTGATTTCCGGATGTGGAGTATCTCTTCCTTATGGAAATCTGGAAGGAAGGGTTGGTCCAGTTTGATTCTCAGAAATTCTTGCCATGTCCTTTTGTATTCACCAGTTTCAGTTTGCATGGGTTATTTTTGTTGCTTTTCTCTCCATGTTGTTCTTTGTGTCACTAATAAAATCTCAAATCCTTGCTAACCGTTAAGACATTCTTCCTCTCCTAGGACTGTTCTGTATCTTAATTCCTTATGTCTAAGAACTTGATCTTTTTCTCACAGCTAAGCAGTTTCTTTAAGTGTTTCATAACAGATTTCTTCAGCTTTTAAAGCAGTCACTAAATAGCATTTATCCCTTTCTTTGTTGATCTGTTCAACTTTTGTCCTTTTATTTTGAGGATAGTCTGGTCTCTGCTTTGGGTGTCACAGTCAGAAATTAAATATCTGCGTTTTGAGAAGGAAGAAAAGCAGCATTTTGTATGTGCCTGTTCACTCTATAAATACAGAAAGCCCCTAATGCCTTGATTGTAAGCTACCATTTTGGAAAGAAAATAAAAGTTGAAACATAAGGCAAATGCTTACGGGGCTGATGTTTTAGAATGTGTCCTTTTAAGCTATTTGAAAAGATATCTCACTTTGCTATTGTGGAAAATGCCTATTTAACTTGAACGTTAAATGACCCATAACTGTAAAACAAACAAACAAACAAAATCTGAAGTGCTTCTATCATTGAGTGCATTTATGTCATTCCCTCTTTTTTTTTTTTTTCTGTTGGAGAAATCAGTAATATTTTTTGAGTTTCAGAGAGATACTGATATTTTATAAAGACAGACAAACTAGAACCAGAGAATACTTACATTAACACTGTTGGAAAAACTTCTAAATGCAGTCTTCACTCTTTTCCTCTGTAAACTGTATTCTTAAGAAAAGCATACTTTAGCATAGGAGGTCCCAAACTGTAGCATACCTTTTAGCTAGTATTCCACAAGCTACTTAAGATGTACATTATCTACTGATAGAAACTTCTTCAGCTCTGCAAGCACATGACCCAATGCCAGAACCAAAATCTGCTCTGTCTGCTTACATTTGTCGTTCCCAAGATGCTTTTGTATGCTTAAAATGGCACGGGCTCCCAAAGAGTAACTTCTCTGCTTGAGAATGCACAGGTGAAAGTCAATAACCTAGTTTGTAAAGGAATTCACGCTGACATCATTCTGGTCAACTTCTCTGGTATTTAAAGCAGTTAAAAAGAAAAAAAAAAATTGCATTAATGCTTAGGAAACACACTTTGAGTAAGAGTTGATGCAGAATAAGGTTTGAGATTTGCCCGAAGACTTTAGGTTTGTCTCTGTTCCTGAAACTGTTCAGTAAACAAAGAAGAGAATCTTGAAATTTGCCATATTTCCTAAATTAAACATTTACTTGGGGGTTTTATAATCTGTCAGGGAAAATATGCAAAAATGTAAGAACTGCTCTTCAATACGGGCATATACTGTGGTAGTATGCAATGGTGAAGGAAAAATTTTAAAATAGTTGAAAAATTTGTTGTGATTGAACATGTTACAAAGAAAAGTTTTCGTTCCAGGTCTTAAACTAGTGAAAATTATAAAACTTAGTTCTTTGATACTGATATAAGTGAAAGAGAGCAGAAAAAATGGAATTATTACCTGGATGTAAGCTTTTTCAAGACATGGGGTTTGTCTTCCTTTGTAATATCAATGTTTTTTTATAGTAGCTAAATGTTAGGACTCCTCTGTGTTAAGGAAAATTGAGGTCTCTGGTAGTATTCAATGGTAATAGCTTAATGAATTATGTGATTTCAGTTGTAATGGCTTCTAATCTGACAAGAAAAATTGTTTGATGTATAAACTCTATCTAGTGGTGGTACTATGTGAAATATTTATTTGATTTTAATTACTGGATGTCTAACTTAAAATCATCTGGGCACCAAACTCCAGCTAATGCTTAGAGGGAATAACATACATAAACTTACTTGTGTCATAAATCCTATTAAAGTTATTTCCCCAAGTATCAGATGTCTAAGAAAATGAGACTTCTCCGTTCCTAGGCCACTTTTAAAGCTATATAATCACATAAGACCAGTTGTTTAAAAGTTATTAGATATTACTCCCTTCTTTGTTGAGCCTGAAATGACATGGATGACAGATTACTGATA
Organism: Merops nubicus; assembly: GCF_000691845.1. Classification (NCBI taxonomy): domain Eukaryota; kingdom Metazoa; phylum Chordata; class Aves; order Coraciiformes; family Meropidae; genus Merops; species Merops nubicus. The sequence continues at coordinate 38,611 of NW_008618646.1, read as the reverse complement.
TCCAAACTGATTTGGGAGTTCGGTTTCTAAAATTTCAGACCCTAACACTAGAATATGGGATTCGTGATCATAAGTAAATAGGATATTTCTTAAAACTTTTTAAACGTGGTTCATTGGTTGTATACCATTATTATTTCAGTTACAGTAATGCTCAATGTGTTTTTAGCCTTTTTAAAACACAGAAACATAAATCTTTAGTTGTTTCTATCTTAGAATAGGTATTAAGCAATGCAAAAATAAATGCTAAAGTTTACTTGAAGTTTGTGAATGTAAAATAATCTCCGCCTGTTGTTAAAAATCATGTTAAAACAAAAAATGATACAATGAACTTTTTATTGGTGAAATCTGTTGCATTGTCCAAGTTTGTTTTTTTTTTTTTTTTAAGAAGATACATGTAACTGTCAATGAACTTGCTGAAATTTTGGGTCTGTAATATCTTTTTTTAATCTTCTACAACTGGATACTAAGGGGTCATTTTTGTAACTGACTTTTTTTTTTTTTAAGAATATTTGTTCATACTTACGATGGTTTGACATAACTAATGTTTTATTAACCATGATGGCAACACAGACATTAAGTATAGACAACTATCAAGATGGACAACAGGTAGGTGTGTCCTTATTTCTCTATGAACTAAATACAGCTGACAAGAGAAAAAGGGAGTGACTTTTTCCCTAATGCCTGCTTTGTCATTGTTTAATTATCTCTTCTTGTTTGTAAAACAAGATCTTTAAAGTGATAAGCTGCTATTCTTTAATGCTTGGATACTTACCAAAGGCTTCGCTAATTTTTGCATGGTTTTGCTTAACTTCTGGAAGAATGGTTACACAAGGAGTTTTCTTCTAAATCTATTCCAGATGATTTCTGTGCTGTAAATGTTCCTGTTTTTAGGAAAGTCAAATGGGCATCCTTAATATGTTGTGTATGTGATGTTTTAGTGCTCTTACATGTCTGCAGTTACAATAGATGACTTTTATGCAGTCATAGACTTGTTGATCTTGAGCAAATGAAGGATAAATCTAGTTAGCTAGAATGATATGCTACTTTGCATTTAAAATGACACAGTTATACCGCAAGCTAAAAACTGATAAAATACTTAAATGAAATTTAATGAGGTTATAGATTAGAATTGCTAATTAGAAAACTGATCTGTGGGCTTCCAGTTAATATCAGTTAACAAACAGCTAGAATAATGAAATATACTCAGATATGTCCATTCATATTGCTTCTATTTTGTATAACAGGCTATATATTGCAACAATTTTAATTGCTAAATTAAAATGCTGCTTATGTTATTGTGCGTCAGCCCTAAACAGTAAATACAAGTACTTCTGTCAGCAGATGGCAACAGTGGTGAACAGTCAGAAGAAAACCAGCAATTTTGCCCATCTTTTATATAAATATGTTTATCTGAATGCAATCTGGGATTACTGATTTTCTTGTTGTTTGCTTCTTCTGTTGCAATTCTGATTTTCCCTCTCCCGTCACCTACCTTACGTGTTTTACTGTGTTCCACCAGATAATACATGCTAGCCTGTGACACGTCAGTGAAACTAAAACATGTTTTTGTAAGGAACAGATTGGGAGAGAGCATTTACTTTCTGCTTGTTTAGTATTTCAGTCTCTCAGTGACCAAGACAGACAGGTAAATTGAGTGCCTACAGGTTTTGTACTTTGGAAATGGCCCACAGAAAATAACTTGCAGTTTTAAGTGAGCTATTTCCCCCCGCTGTTGAAGTATAGCCCTTATTGAACATGCTGTCTCCCTTCAAACTCCACAGATGTATGGCTTAGCATTTGTAATCACTTGTGTGGGTTATCCCATTTATTTTGCTCCTCCTTCTTGTCATTAGCCAAGAAATTAGTCCATTGGTTACATCTGTTTTACAAGCATTCTGTCTTACAAGTCATCTGTGCTTGCTGAGGCAGCTTTTTGCAAGGCTGGCTGCTCTGTTGGGTAGAATCCACAGGCATTTGCTCAGTTTCTGACTTCACTAGGCGGTGGCTTTGTCCCAACAGCTAATAAAGCACAAACGTTCTGGTTCTTCCAGGCTTCTTGTTGGGAATAGTATGAATTCTTTTTGCTTATGTTGTGGAAATAAATTAAATTTTGTCAGAGTCAGGTTCTCTAAGAGTTTCTGGAGGCCAGCTCTCCTTTCAGAATGTTCCTTGCGTGGTGCAATATGTACATCTCACAAGCAGTGAGGGCAGAGGACTGCATTCTGTTTCTGCAGGTGACAATTCTGGCTACCTAGTAATACCTAGAAGAGTGTCCTCTACGCGAGTTGAAGCTTGGTAGGGTTAAAGTAGAAAATAAACACATTGCAGTGATTTCTTGACACCGTACAGATGTTCTCAGTGCTCAAAGGGGAGAAAAACATGGGCTTTGGGTTGAGAGGTGGAAACTATGACTTTCAGAGGTTGGCTTCCTTGAAGACCTTTTAGTCTGAAAGATATTTAGTTGGAGATGGTGGGAAAGCCACTCTCAACACCTTCAAAGCAGCTCAAAGGCATTAGCAGGCTCTAGTGCAATTTAGGAGGAGGTCGATAGAAGCTGTGACCCTATGGTGTTTTTCCAGGAGTGGTGGCAGATTGTGTAACTGTGTCTTAAATGGATTTGTAGAAGCAGTTACTCCTGTTTTCTCCAGTTGCTTTCATATTCCTAAAATAATTTGTTATTACAATATGTACATTTGGATGGTAAAGGTTGGTGAAGGTTATGCTCCTGATAATCGAAAGACTGGAGTGACATAGAGTATTTCAGTTCTTTGTAAGAAAACATGCATTTTAATGGACAAGAAAAATGTCAGAATCACTTTTCTTCAGTATTTTCATATAATGTGCAGTAAGAAATAAAAAGGAAAACTTAAGAGTAGAAACTTTCCTTTCTGTTGATTTCATCCTCAGGGTTTTTTTATACAGACATCCCCACAAATTTTTTTGAGGGGGGGAAAAAAAAAATTCCTATTTTTTGCTAGCTGATTCCAAAAATAGCCACTTCAGAGACAAAATGCTTTAACAATTTAGTAATTCCCATTTTAAAGCAGAGTGCTGAAACTCGAAGTGACCTTTACACTACACATCAAAGAACATCAAGGATTAAAGAGGGGTTTTGTTGCTGCTATGGCTTTTTGTCTAACTGCCAAGTCATACCGACCTTCTGGCAATTTAGTAGCTCTTTGCATTGCTATTTCCTTAGAAAACAGTACACTTGTTTTACATCAAGCATACAGATGTACTTATAACTTACTCTTTTTCTACAGATGCAAGTAGTAACAGAATTAAAAACTGAACAAGATCCCAATTGCTCTGAAACTGATGCAGAAGGGGTGAGTCCTGCCCCTGTAGAATCGCAAACTCCAATGGATGCAGACAAGCAGGCCATTTACAGGTAGTAATGGACTTGTGTTCTGTCTTTTGAAGGGTAAAGAACAGAAGATTTTTTAAATTAATAAGTAGCTTAAAATCAGATGATCTCCTGGCTGTCTCTAGTTTGCAGGGAAAGAACGAGATCAGATGAGCTTCACTGTCAGTCTTCAGCTGAGAAAAAAAAAAAACTCCCTTTATTGTGGGATTCTTCTATTTCAGCGTATTTTTGAAGGGTATTCTGAAGGTGCACTTTAAAGCACGAGTGAAATTTAGCAAGCTACTCAGACTGTCGAACTATAGTCACCATTTGTTATAATGTATTTTTTTATCTTTAATGTGGGATTTTATTTTTATTGTAATTAGGTTGATCTTTACTCCCTTTTCTTTAGGAATAACAATCTAGTGCCCAGTAATTAGCTCAAACTGCATTAAATGTTCGTGTATAAACACTCTAATTGGAGATTTTTCCAACATTAATTGCTGTGCTAAGCAGTATGCTTAGTTTTGATGAGGTTAAGTGTTCCTTCACTTTTAAGTGCTTTATAAAGACATAATTATTACCAGTTTGCAGATTAAAAAAAAAAAAACCAAAACCAAAGAGCACTACCCAAAAACTTGAAGCAGAACGACATATCCACTCATTTGCAGACTGGTGCTAACAAAATGATCTTCTGCTCTGAGCATGATTTCATAGGAGGCCTCTGAGTACAGCCTGAATACTATTCTCATTTCTGTAAAGTTATTTGTGATATATAAATAGGACCCAGACTGAGGAATAAATTAATTTTATCAGACTTTATTCCATAATTTAAGTTTGCATTCATCCTGTTTGTAAACCCCAATCCTCATTTCTAATGCACTGTGTTAATGTATCTCGTGCTGCTCAACTGCAGTGAATTAAATAGTCTGTCTAAATAGGTTTTTAGCTTGTGATTGTTCTCTTTATTCAAATATACATATTTTTTTACTTCATTACTTGCCTCTAGAGTGTGTCGTAAATCAAAATGGAAATTAAAAAAACCACAAACTTTGATCATGTTTTGCCATAGCCAGTGGTGTTATTTGGAGTCTCTTCCAAGACTTCTCTTCCTGTTTCTTACATTAGTGACTGTTACCTTACATGAGCTAGACATCTTGCTTTCCAGTGGTGTACATATAAATGCAAATACTTATTCATGTGGTTTAACTTTTATTCTAGGCACCCACTATTTCCTTTGTTAGCACTATTGTTTGAAAAATGTGAACAATCTACACAAGGCTCAGAAGGCACAACTTCTGCTAGTTTTGATGTAGATATTGAAAATTTTGTAAGGAAGCAGGAGAAAGAAGGGAAACCCTTTTTCTGTGAAGATCCAGAAACTGATAATTTGGTAAGTATAAGCTGTTTCTTTTATTTCTTAAATAGTCATCACAAATGCCTCTTCTTCCTAATTTCTGATCTTGACTGGTGCTTATAGTTTCTCCTTACATTTATCTTCCTACAAGAGATTCTTCTATATATTAATGCTGAGAAACTTTGTTTTTCTTTAAAATTTCTTCTGACCCTTTTAGTCCCTCTTACATTGGGCCCTTTGCAGTTGTTTCCCATTCTAAACTGTCTGAGGTAAGTGTACTAGATATTAACAGAAACATGCTTACCATAGCCAGGTTCACTCTGCAAATCAATTTTAGTGTCAAGTATATAACATGTATTTGTCAAGAACATGTATTTGATATAAGGGCTTTTTTCCCCAACTGTTTGCTTTTTTGTTTTTTTTTTGTTTGTTTGTTTTTTTGGTTTTTTTTTGTTTTGTTTTTTTTTAATGAGGGTACATCTAGTTAATGTGGGAGAAGAGCTGCTACAGAATGAGCTTAGAAACTATTTAACATGTATGCATTTTTTTTCTTATGTGTTGTTGTCTCCTTTAGGCTTTCTGAAAGTCTTTCCTGTGATTTCTCCAGTCTCTTAATCTCCACCTTGAATCACATGTCTAGAGAACAGCTTTCTTGACATGCCAGTTTCTAAACTGTTCTACTTGCCTTCATCTCTTTACAGTCATGTTGCAGCTAGATTTTTATCATGTTAAAGATTTTTATCATATTCAATAATTACAGAGGTCGTGTTTTGTTACAGTTTTGAAAACTTGTTGCTTTAAGGGGACTGTGTAATAAAACAAGTCTTCATCCTTAAGCCTACCTCATAGGAGAAAAGGCTACTTAAAATATGGCAGTTCACAAAAAAAAACTAAATTGGTGGGATGTTGTAACAACATAAATTATAATTATAATATATAAATATAATAATATTACATATTAATATATTATTATATGTTATATTTCATACTATATATTCTATATTATTTTATAGAATATAACAATAATAATATCTTAAAATTTATGTGGGCAAACAATATATGGTATAGGAGACTAAGATAATGTACCTGAAGAAAACTCTTAAACAAACCCAAGACTTAAGAAATAAATCTGAAATTCTGTGCAGAACTGGCAAGAGTGTTGCAGTGAACAGGGTGTTAGGAGGGGCACATATTGTAGCAAAAAAGGAGTCAGTTTTGGCTACTCTTGCAAGCAGCCTAAATAGCAATTTTGCATAACTTGATTTACTTCAAGCACTTTATGACCAATCATCAGTGTACTTAAGTTCTGGGAAGATAGTGTTTAAATAGTGTCATGGAAAATAAAGCTACAGGAGTCTGAATGTGTGATTAGACCCGCGTGAGAGTGATGAAGGCAGAAGACAGTATGTCCTAGAGTGAGGCAGGCTTTTACAGCTCTAGCTAAAGAGATAAAAAATGTTACCTTCTTATTTACTTGTTATATCCTGTAGGGTACATGCCCAGGATTGAAGTGCCTTAGTACATTGCATGCATGTTATTTTATTAATTTGTAACTCTCTGAATTCATACGAATATACTATTTCCCCTTATCTCTCTAATCCCAGTTTCTTTTCAGAAGCACATCTGAAACCTAACAGTTGGAAGGTAGTAGTTCTGTCTCAGTGGATGAGGAAAGAGCAAAAGGTGTAGTTTGTCTTGACTTTAGTAAGGATTTTTATATTGTTTTCTATAATGTTCTCATAGACAACCAGATAAAATATGGATGAAATAAGTGAGCAGTGAGACAGGCAGAAGATGGGGTGAACTGCTGGGCTCAAAAGATTGCAGTCAGCAGCATGAAGTCCAGTTGAAGGCTGGTCATAAGCAGTGGACCCCAGGGACTGATACTGGAACCAATGCTGTTTAACATCTTCATTAATGACCTGGATGATGGGACAGAACGTACCCTTGGCAGTTCTGCAGATGTTGCGAAACTGGGAGGAGTGGCTGGTGACCAGATATCTGTGCCACCGTTCAGAAGTACTTTGTCCCTTTTGGAGAAATAGGGCAAAGAGGAATCTTACAGCGTTCAACAAAGGGAAATGCAAAGTGTTGTTCTTAGAGAGGAATAACCCCAGGCACCAGTAAACCCAGGGGGCCAACCAGCTGGAAGGCAGCTTTTTGGAAAAGGACCTGACAGTTCCAGTGGATGCCAAGCCAAATACAAGAGAGCAATGCAGCCTTGTGGCAAAGAAGGGCAACGTACTTGAACTTTGTTATGAAGACCATTGTCAGTAGGGCAGACGTCATCCTCTCCCTCTGCTTGGCACTAAGACACGTCTGGAGTGCTGGCCACAGTTATGGGTTCCCCACTTAGGAGACATAAACATAGTGGAGTGGGCCCAGCGAAGGATGAAAAAGATGATTGGGGACTAGATTATCTCTTGTATGAAGAGAGGCTCAGCAAGCTGAAACTGTTTAGCCTGCAGCAGTGAAGGTTTGGGGGCATATTGTCAATGTATCAAAATACCTAATGGGGAAATAAAGAAGGCAAACTCTGACTCTTTTCAGTGGTGCTGGGTGAACAGGCAAGAGAAAATGGGCATTAATAGAAACATAGGAAGTTTCATGAAGACCTAAGAAAAAAAATGTTTTTACTGTAAGGGTAATTGAATACTGGAGCAGGTTGTCCAGAGAGGTTGTAGAGTCTCCATCCTTGAAGACGGTCAAAACCTAACTGGACATGGCCATGAGCAGCCTGCCCTAGTTGGTCTTACTTTGCGCAAGGGAGTTGGATTAAACGATCTCCAAGGGTCCCTTCTAACCTCAGTTATTCTGTAGTGTCAGTGAGCCTTCAAAGATCAGTGTCCCAGAGATCCTGAGTGCCTTGGCCTGCTTCACATGCTTTTGGTTGTACACAAACATTCTCTCAGATACAGGTAATTGTAATTGAAGATGGCTGTGTTCAAATAATCCTTCCTGCCAATGGACCTGTTTGTCATTTTAGTGGTGACAGAGTTTCTTGGTTTCTGTGGTATTCACCTTTGTTGATGAGCTGCACAAGTCTGGCTAATTTTGCTTGAAGTGGATGAAGAAGTATTTGTTAATGTCTTGTATTCCGTAGCTGCTGAGGTCAGTGCTATCTTAAACTGGAACCACATTGCAAAATCAAAAATCTTTGGCATTGAACTCCTGCTCTGCAGTTGTATTGGTAGCTATGACTTTCTATAACTAGATACCAAATGAAATCTGAGTGCAACTTGTCCTCTGCCTGTACTGAAGGCTGGGGACCCAGAACAGCTGACACTGACAGGCTGTTCATCTTGTCAGGGGCAATAAGCAGGAAATAGCTAGTATGGTTTTCAGTCTCTTCTTCAGCTTGAAATATTGGTGCTGGCACAGAGCAGGCTGTAGTTGAGCAGTTTTTTCAGTCTTGTGACACATAATACAGACATTTTGATACAGGTTTGAAGCCTGTTTAGTAGAGAGGGATTGTACTGTTGTGCACATTTGTTATGTCTTCTGTTATTACTGTTCCTCCCTTTTTAACTCTGATGTTAAACCAACCATTTGCTTGAAAGGAGAAGCTAGTGAAGACTGCCAAGTAGAATGAGCCAGAAAGGTGAAGCAGGTAGGCCAGACAACTATTTCCTTTCTACATATGCTCTTATCTGACCCCAGCAGAGTCAAACAAGTGAAGTGTAAATGCTTGCTTAGTAGCAGTCTTGGGTCATCTTGGAGCTAGACCCAAATTCAGGTCCTATCTGAAAAAAGTCACAGGCCTGACTACAGGAAGGGAATTTGACACTAATTTAGCTGTTTCAGTTTTTTTACCTTTTACTTCTTTTGGAAGTGGCATGTAGAACTTAATTATGCTGTAGAGTTTTTGTCATGGAGCTTAAACTAATGGCTCCAAACCAGTAGTATGTAATTTCAAGCTCCATGCTGCCTAAAGTTGAATAGACTAGGTAATGGAAATTGTGAAGGGTCACAGATATTGATTGGAGGGCCTCTTACAACCCCAGCAATGTTTCACATGGCACACTCACTTGCAATGCCTTGAATTTTCCAAAGGAAAAGTTTGGTTTTCATCCAGGAGACCACAGAACATTCATCTGGATGTCACAGACATTGGATCAGTTTGGCCAGAAAGAAAGTTCATAAAGAGCAGTGTACAGCTCTGTGTTCTAACTTGAGGAGCTCTTAGTAAGCTGAGGTCTAGGTTACCTTGTACTTGGGTATCATGGTTCCGATTATTAATTAATTCTAAATTAATTGTTAGTTTCCTGCATGAGTAATAAAAAGGATTTCAGCACTGGGAAATACGAGGAGCATCCACATGAAACTTGATTTTAAGGATACCCATATATTGCTAAGCCTAGCCTGTAAACCAAGATTCGATCCCTTTTTTATGATCTAGATGGAGAGATTCCATTCTTCCTAGTTAACCACTGCAGCAGTGTCAGTTGGTGATCTTGAAGCAACATGGCAAAGGGTTATGGTCAACACAGAAATCATGTTAAAAGGCCTTTTACTTTTGCAGTGTCTTCCCAACGTCTGACTTTGTCAGGCACATTGTCAAAATAGGGTGTTTGCAGTGAAAAGGATGAAAATATTTCTACAAATATGGATGGCTTCTGGATCAGTTCAGAACTTTGGTATTAGGCATCAGCATATTTAGAAGAGTGAGAATTTCTCAGAAGAGATTGTGAGAATTAGGAAAGAGGTTAAAAATGGCGCTTTCTTGTAGAAGGGTTTTTTTCCTTAAGTGAATTTTGAAGGTGCTCTGTGAAATGACCTGTGTTAAGCATATTTTTAAATTTTATTTATTTCTGTGTTCCTCTTTTCTTTCTGTATGTGCATTCATGTAACAGAGTCAGCAGCGGTTTGTGTTCAAAACCTGCAGCACTAAAAAACCCATGGAACTGAGTTATGGCTTCCCTGAAGCGTAAAGTCTCAGTTGTTGTCTCTTCCATTGTCTGGGAGGTGTATAAGATGCCTCTTTTCCTTCCAAGGAAGAGTGTATTGCAGGAAAATGCAAAGTTCAATTCCAAGATCTGTTCAAGTATCTGGATAGATTTTATCAGCTTGCCCTGAGATGTAGAGAAATCTTGATGTTCTAGGTACGTCTTTACTTTTAATGCAGATTTGCCTTGCAGCTACCTCTCAGAAGAGGTGGTTGTCTCTTGGGAGTTTTGGTCCATCCCTAATAAACACACAAAGAAAGTTGCTTTTCTCTGGTAGTTACATGTTAGCTCTTCAAGAACTAGTGGGCACAAGCAGATCTTTGAAGCTTTCCCTTCTAGCTTTGCTGGCTCTGACCACACACATTAGACTGTTCAGGGAGGTAAAAGAAAAAGGTACAAGTTTATGTTTTTGTTTTTGTTTTTTTTTTTCCCCAGTAAATAATGTAGCTTTTATAGATATGCATGGCACAGCATATTATTTGAGCCAGAATTATCCTCTATCCTGGAACGTCTTCTACAGGCATCTTCCAGTTTTCAACAAGTTTGTTGTGTTTTCTGATTCTTGGTAACCCATACTGTCTGTGTGTCCATGACTTGATGTAAGTGAACTTGATGTAAGTGCTGATTAGCTGCAAGAAGTCCTGCAGACCTCCCCTTTTCAAATCCTAGTCCCTGTGGAAAGGAAGCGTAAACTGGAGGCTGCGCTCATGTTCTACTTACTAGACTGGAAGTGTGCTTTCTTTCCCAGAGCTTTAATTGCTTCCTTTTTGAATTGTTCCTTTGCATCCACCTAAGTCCTTATATCAAGCGTCAGTACCAGAAGAGAGGTTTGCTGTTAGGACTTAGATCCTGGTGGTTTATATTGCTAGCCAGAGGTTCCCAAGTACACACGCTGATTTCTGGAAGCGTCTCAGAGATACAGCTGGGTCTCCATGACATGGAGTATCATCTATTGCAGATTCTTACTCTTTGCTCCCTACCCTTTGACATCTGTCTCATTTCCACAGATAAAGCAGATCTTGGAATGAACCAATGAACCAACTTCTCTTTGTTCTCCATTAGTATCCTTTTGTGCTTAGCACTTGCACAAACAGGTCCCCCCATGCCTCAGAAGCTGTTCAGTATAAGTGCAGATAATGTGGTCTGTGAAAGCTCTAAAAGTTGTGTTAAGATACTCCATACTTACTTAACACTTCTTAGTTGCTTACTGTTAACCCAGCCACTGCAGAAACATCGTGTTGCCTCAGGGTGGTTCCTACTTCTTGTGTACCTTCTGTTCAGAGTAAACTCTCTCCATGTATGGGTAGCTCTTAATTTTCCCACGTTCATAGGACCATGGGATGATTCAGGTTGGATTACAAGCTCAAGAGGTCTGTGGTCAAACCTCATGCACAAAGTAGGGCCAGCTGTGAAGTCAAAGCAGGTTACTTACGGCTTTAGCAAGTCTAGAAACAATACAAAACACGGGATGTTGAATATACTCTCACTTTTGTATTTGAACAGGACACTGCCTTTTTTGAAGACCCTCAAGTTTTTTGTTTCGTTTGGGGTAAGGATTTTTGTTTTAGTACCCTCTTCTCAAAGATTGTTCTGCTGAATTTTTAGTTCTCTTAGGAAAAGCTGTAGTGGTGGTGAAGCCAGCTGATGTCATTTGAATATTTTTGAGTGAACAAGCCATCCTTTTGCATTTCTGAAAAGTGTTTTTGCTATTGTAACCTGCAGACCTGCCCAGTAAGCCTCTAGTGAGACCTAGCCATGTCTCGTAGCTGGCGACTCAAGACTGGGGAGAGAGGCTGTCAAATCAAAACAAACGAAAACAAAATACCCCCTTTCTCAGAGTTTGTGTTCTTCTCTTGAAGACCTAAATTGCCAAAAAAAGTTTTGCTTGGGAAAGTAGGTGAGCTGTGAATGTACATATTTTAATTGTTGCATTTTTTTTTTTTTTTTTTTTTCAAATGAGAAGTCGTTTGTCTGAGAAGATTACTTGCTAGTATCTGGAGATGCCTTCATATGTGTTGTGCACACGCGTATTTGCTGTATGCTTATGTGCCCTGAAATCCATAGAAAAGTTGTGGGTTTCTTATAGATAAACAGAGGAGAGCTGAGGATTACAACTAAGGTAGTGCAGTGTGTTCTTTGCCCTTCGTGCCACATGCCTGAGGCAATGAAAAAACATGACACAGGCACAGTCTAAAGCATTTTTAGGGCTAAAGATGTCTGCAAATTTAATATATTTATGTATTTCTTAGTGATTATGCTCTGGATAGCAGTTTTGGCAAGAACTGGAAGTTTTTCAATAATCTTGCTCTGCTTAATAGTTTGCCATTATCTTTGTTTATAACAGTTTCAACAATAAACATGTATCTTACAGTCTTTCTGCATTTCTCTGAGATGATACTCCAGGTTAATTTCTACAGCTGAAAAGGCTGAATCAAGTGGATTATAAAAATTCATTGTTCTGTGGCATATTCTACTCAGTAGCACTAAATAACAAAACCATGGTTGTTAGAGACTTTTAAGGTATACCTTTTAGAATATAGGAATGAAATGTTACTGCTGCTGTAGTGTGTCTGGAAACATTTCTTTGTATTACGTGGGTGGTTTTAGCAGGAATTTCTGGATGATTATTATTATTGTCAAGGAAAAAGTGAACTACCAGCAAATTTAAGTTGGGTCTGTCCATGCTGCAAGAGGACAGGAGCCATATGGCCACAATTAGTGTAGTTGTAAATGAGTAAATAAGTCCTGGTGACAGGCATGGCATATTTACAGAGTTTTGCTTGCCTCCTGAACCACATGTAGCATGGATTCCTGTAAGAGTAGTGTGACTATGTGTGTGGCTCTGCAGAAAGCTGGATGGTATTACTAATTCTTGGGTTATGGCTCATTTTTACTTCAATTCAATTTTCAATTATAAATTGAATTTCAGGGTTTTTTTATTTTATTTTTCTTCCAAATAAATGCTGATAAATAAATATTAAGAGTAATGGTTTAAGGGGAAAAAAAAAACCTCGTGACTGAGCAAAACTCATTACTAATACCATCAAATAATACATATCCAAAGGCATTTTTTTGTTGTTATTTCAGTTTTAGCTGAATCTTTAAGGCACTCACTAATATACACGCTCTGTGTTGGTCTGCTACACGTAAAGAATTTTATTGTTTAAGTGTTCTTATCTCTGAAACTCTTTGGCTATGACAGTACTACAGAACCGTCATTAATCATTCTGAAACAAGAATATCTTTAAACACAGATGATCTTTGTTTCGTGTTAAAATCTAGTTAAATTTGCATAGTTTAACTTGGTTGTGTTTGAAGGTACTTAAACACAGTTTAAAGAGCAGCCACTGCTGAGGGCAGTTTTAGAACACTGCTGTTTTATATACCTCAGTGCTGGGCCATTGCACTCACTATTTCAAAGGCTTTTGGTGTCATAGGTCATAGGAGTTACCAGCTTTTAATTTGGATCAACTGCCTCAAGTCTACAGCTCCGATTTTTCTGCAGCTGTGCTGTAAAAGATATATGTGGGTTGGGGGTTGTTTTGGGTTTGGGGTTTTTTTTTGTAGCCGTGAGAAGGCATGAGTTTTCCTTTTTTTTGTTACCGTTTCAGGGTTTTTCTCTTGTTTATGTTAAAACACAATTTTATATGCTGGGTAAATGTCATGCAGCTGGAATACCTTCTACTGGAAAAAGTGGGAGAAGGTAAAGCTTTCATAGTGAAAGCTAAAGTCGTCATGGTGGAGAGGGGAGCACATGCAGGAGTTTGCCTGCAGCCAGCTCCTTCAGGGGCTTTGAACAAAGGCAACTTCAGCTCCCAGCTGGCTTCTGTTGTTAGTGTACTAAGTAATCCACTTATTACTTCTATGATTTCTGGCCATTGGGTTCAGTGCTCTGGCCAGGTAAATGACCCTTCATATAGGTTGAATTTTTCAAAATAATGCTACAGTGCTCTGCATCATGTTTCAAAATTATAATCAATTTAGATTCATAAAACTGAAGAATATTTTTATGGGAGATCTAGCATAGGAAGTAAATGTTGAGGATGGTGTGCTATATAAAAAAAATAATTACTTTGCCAGTGTGTCATGCACATATTTAAATGTCTTGGATTTCCTTCTGCTTCATGAAAATTTAGACCATCTGGATTTAATTTTAGCTTTTGATCTTCTGCCGTGACCCTTACAGCCACCTAAGCTATTTTTATGCAGTACGTAATACCATTAGCTATCCAGGCTCAGAGTCTTTCTCTTGCAGGAAGCATGATAAGTATTCTCATCACGTACGTATCTCCTGAACTTCAGTTTTTGTTTAAACATGGATTTGTTATTCCGTGTACTGCTTTGTATTTAATGCAGAAACAGTCTTCTCACCTGAAAGTCCTTACACGATTTGATTCCAGAGTTGTTAATCTTTGACATAAAATTGCAGAGGAACTTCAATGCTCTGGGAGTGAAGAACTGTTTAATTACTTCAAGCTTTGTTGAACAGTGTGAAAGAACTTTGGGACCTTTATTCTGATTTTAGAGAAAAACTATTCTGTTTTTGTTATAGGTGAGATGGCAGGCCATTGCCTGTACCTTTTACTCTGCCTAGCAATCTGTATGATAAATTTATGCTAAGTCACAGAAGGATCTTCTCAGTATATCTCAAATTCATCTATACACTTTTGGTTTTCTTGGATCAGGATATAATGCAAAATGGAACCTGATATTTCTGATGTGTAATTGAAGATGACCACTGCTTACCAAGCCTGTTCCAACCATGTTTTCAAAATAATATGTTTGAATGGGATAACTTTCATTCCCTTTTGATCTTGTATGGTGTATGATCAGAGTTGTATGGTGAGGTTAAAGATCACATGGACACGCAGGCTCACTCTGTGCTCCGTGCACACCTGAAATATACTCTGTCTTCCTAATGTGTCACACATGACAAAGGCAAATTTTCTATTGTTATCTTTTGTTTCCCTTATGTGGTAGTTTACTCAGGCAGTAGGAGGATACAGGGCTTATATAGACAAGTTCCTTTCACGTTCCAGGAGCTTAACGGTCAGAGCTAGAGAACTCTAGCCAGTAGCAACTAGAAACTCTACTTCAATTGGATGGTCTTTGTTACTGGAAAGCAGGGTTTGCTTAAATCTCACATTAAATATTTTTAAAATTAACTTATTTTGTTTCCAATTTTTTTTCTAATTTTCTCCTCAGATGGTAAAAGCAATCCAAGTTTTACGTATCCATCTGCTTGAGCTAGAAAAGGTAAATGAACTCTGCAAGGATTTTTGTAGTCGTTACATTGCCTGCCTGAAGACAAAAATGAACAGTGAAACTCTATTAAGTGGAGAGCCTGGAAGTCCTTATTCACCCGTGCAATCCCAGGTGTGTTTCAAATACAGTTAAGTGTATTTTTCCTTAGATTTCCTTTGAACGTTATAACTACACTTCTATTGCCATTGGTTTGCAAACACAGTTTCTGCAGTTTCTTTCACTTTCTCAAAATGGATTATTAAGAGTAGAAAGAGTTGTATTTTTTTGTGCACACCTGTGTGCTACTGCCTGATGGATAAATTTGATGAAATGTGCCAAAACATAGTCACTTTTTTTTTTTTTGTCTGTCTTCCTTTTACAGTAAAATTTCCCCTTAGTTCATCAGATGGAGGTGTTCAGAATAGCCTAGGTTGGCTATTTTGTTGGAAAAAGGCTAGGAAACAGAGTAAACAATGGAGAAGAAAAAAATTCATTGCTAAGGTCTCCTTAGTCTGCTTCAGTAAAATGTTGAGGTGGCTGGTAATTTTTTATACACAGTCTGTATTCTAGAAAAAATAGACAATGTCTGATGGGTTACAGTTGCAGTATTTGAGAGATGCGTTACCTGGGCCAACTGCGTATTTATGAACAGTACCCCTTCTATACATGGGAGCCTCCGTTTATATACTGCTGACATTACCTAAATGCAATAATCAATTGCATTTTTTGTAGTAAATAGACAACAGCTAATAAAACAACAGTTAGTACATTATGGTTGATGTGTCTGCTGTTAGATGCTGGAAAGTGAGCCCTGCCATCTGAGTACCTACTAGATATTCAGTCTTGGGGAATGATCCTTCTCTGACTTACTAATGGGCTTATTGCTATGTATTCTGAAAAGCCTCCAGGACTTAAAACTTTACTGTCTGGACTCCTCACTTAGGCTTTGGTGCTTGAAAGTGTGGAGAGCCTAAAATGAGACAAAAACAACTTCTAAAAGATTTTTTTTTTGTATGTGTGTTACAATCTTCTTTAGACACAGGAGAGACTAATTTTTCCATTTGGCAATAATAGAGATTATTCATACATGTTAAGGAATATGTAAGAGTTTGCATGGTCAGGGTTGAGTAAGAAGTATCCTGAGCACACTAAAACCTACTGGGCGTCCTGAATACTTAATATATTATTTTGAAATTGAATGAATTAAGGCAGTAACTAAAATTTTAGAGCTTTGATGCTTGTAATAACAGCATCAAGGGTCCAGGTTCATTTGTCCCTTTTCCATTGTGCCTTTGGCAACTAACTGTTTCTCTTAGCATTTATATACCTAGAATAATTTCTTTTCTAAAATTTCTCAAGATAGTTTCATGTCTTTCCTAACAATTGCTTTCATGCAAGTTTTCAAAGGTAATGGTTAGTGATAATGAGAAAGTTAATGTAGGTCATGATGAACCTCTAATGAAGTGTCTTTCTCTGAGGTTAATCCTGTCATTAGACTCCAAATGCACTTTTAGAGCCAAAATCACACAAGCATGCTTTATCTCCTTTGAAAAAAGAACAAACAAACAAGACAAAAAAAACCACAAAAACAAAATCTTAAAAATATGCAAGCAACTAATTGTTTTATTTTTCTAGCAAATTCCAAGTGCCATTGCAGGCACACTCAGTCCCCAAGGGATTATGGTGCCAGCATCAGCATTGCAGCAGGGAAATGTAACTATGGCAACAGTAGCAGGTATGACATGCTAAAGAAAAACTGACACCTTGCTCTTTATTTTGCTTTCTTTTATAGTTGTTACAAAAAATACACAAAATACTTTTAAATTGTGTTTTAACTCTAATACCTGAGAAGTTGTTACAATACAGTCAAGCTCCTTACTGGTTTCTGAACATTGTTTTAATTTGTATGTATACCAAGTATGCATATGTGAGTTGAGGTTACATATATGTAATATTAAGAGATCTTTCTGTGCAACAAAACACACTTAGAATCATAGAATCGTAGAATCCTTTAGGTTGGAAGGGACCTTCAAGATCATCAAGTCCAACCATTGAGCCATTAGGGCTCTAAAGTCCTCTGCTAAAACAGATGAGAATCTGTCAGGGTTGGAAGGGACCACAAGGATCACCCAGTTCCAACCCCTCTGCCATGAGCAGGGACACCTCCCACTAGATCAGGCTGCCCAGAGCCTCATCCAGCCTGGCCTTAAAGACCCCCAGGGATGGGGCCTCAACCACCACCCTGGGCAACCCATTCCAGGGTCTCACCACTCTCAGGGTGAAGAACTTCTTCCTCACATCCAGCCTGAATCTGCCCACTTCCAGCTTTGCCCCATTCCCTCTAGTTCTGTTGTTACTTGATATCTTAAAAAGTCCCTCCCCAGCTTTCTTGTAGGCCCCCTTAAGATACTGGAAGGCCACAATAAGGTCACCTCGGAGCCTTCTCTTCTCCAGACTGAACAGCCCCAACTCTCTCAGTCTGTTCTTGTTAAAAGATGTTTCAGAGGCAAGGGTGTTTTCCTTTTTGGTTTTTTTTTCCTTCTTCAAAAAAAAAGAATTCTGTTTGACAAAAACATGTGTTACCTAAAATATTGCACTTTCTAGCTGTCTCGTGCTCTATGGAGTTTGGAACCACACCTACAAGTCTGAAATCCTCAATGTCCAAATTATTCTGCTACTGTACGGAGGTGACATTTGAACGGAAATGTTTTATCTTGCTTCTCTCCAAGGTTTTAAAACAAAAAATAAAACCTTGACTACAAATGCAACAAAGCAGTTCAGTCTGCTCCTACAGCAGCATGTACTTACAGAGAGGTTATCCTGAGACCAAATATGTGCTTTGTGGCTCTGGTGCCCAGGACCCCTTATGCATTCACCAAGATTTTTGTCACCTTAGTTGACCCAGACACCTAGGTGTCACCCAGCTGACTGCCCTAACCACTTGACACACATAGGTGTGGTTTTGGTGGTGGTGTCCTTGTTGTCTGAAAAGTTAGCTTAGTTAAAACAAAACAATGAACTATTTTATAGCCCGATAGTCACGGCATTTTCTGTTGAAAATTGATTTAGAATGCCTAAAATACAGGGAAACATAGTCACATTTTTTACAGAATGTTTTGGATGGAAAACATTGCAATGTGGCAAAGAGCACATCTTACATGCTCACTAGGATAGAACAGTTGATATAATCAAAAATGTTGTATCTTTTTAAACATTTATCAGCATTTGCAATGCTGATGGGTTTGTGTGTTTAAAGAGAACACTATCTGAAGGGTTTTTACTTACCTGTAATCTTTACTGCTGTTTTGTTTTAAGGGGGTACAGTGTATCAGCCGGTCACTGTTGTCACTCCACAAGGTCAAGTGGTGACACAAGCACTGTCACCTGGGACTATTCGGATACAGAACTCTCAGGTTTGTTTCGTGGGCTTCACAGAATAGTGTTCTAGGTTCAAAAAAACTCACTGGTTTTAAGAGTTTTTGTTTTAATTTTGACACAGTATCAGAATGAGCTCTGTACTATGAGTTACACACATAATAACATAGAAAATTCATGCAAGCACTGCTATAGGAATTGCAAGTTGTATAATGTGGCATAGTGTCCCAGACAGATCTCCCTTGCCATGACAGGTCATCATAGTTGCTACCTGTTAAATAGGTTGGTGGGGTTTTTTTAACTGATGGCAGAAAAGTATGGGATTTTGTTTAAACAAACAAAACAACTCTAACTGTTGAACTAGGTTTATGGCTGGGTAGATTTACTATACTGAATTATGGTGCCACACTGCTGTTGTCAGGAATTTGACTTTATCATGATGGCAACCACTTGTAGTGTGAAACTATATGTATTTCAGAATTTAGGTATGTTGAGAAGCATTTTACTGTAAAACCTTCAAAATGCTCAGTTCAGACTATGGGAGATCCTCACACTGGGCTCATTATATCATACCCTAAAAGATGAGGGCCAGCACTCTTTTTTGGGCTGGCTTTTAAGAGCTGGAATTGGAGAGCTCAAAGAAACAACTAAAGAAAGGGAAACGTGAAAACTAGACCATCTTCAGTTACAGGAAATCTTGCTAGCTTTGTCTTGGAGCAGGAAGTGGTAAATCAAAATTTGCAGGAATACAGAGTCAATTAAAAATGTAAATGAGGAGCTACCATCTTCACAGCATAAAATCTGTTGGTATTCACTGACTCACTGTCTTCTCTTCTTCTGACCTCCCAGCTGAAAAAGTCTGCTTTTTATCTTCTTTTTATAGGCACTAGCATATATGTACTTGCCTTTATTCTTCCCTAAAGTGCATGCAGTCCTGTCCTCAGATACCTTTCAGAAAGAAATCAGTAAAAATTACACTCCTAGACTGATGTGGTTTTGAAGAAAAATGCTCTTTATAGCTCTTATGAAAAAAGTAAAATACTAAGTGGAAAATAATGCCTAAAGCCTATAAACAAAAAACAGGAGTTAACTTTCTGTATATATCTGTGACTACTCTTGATGTTAATAGGAATCTCCAAACCCACCTATGCATAGGTTTGGACCTGTATTCCTTGTCACCCACAGGAAATCCTACTTCAAATTCTTCTTCTTCAGTATTTCAGAATGCTGTGGAGGTAGGGCAAAAATACTGGGGGAGAGCTACTGGAAGTTCATTATAAAGCCTTCATATGCAAGTAGATCATTTAGAATGTAAAACAATATTTTGGAAATAAAACGCTGCTCCAAATACATATTAATTGTCATTTGGTAGTTTAAACCTCATTTAAAACTAGTTTCATAGAATACATAGGAAAAATGACTGGCTTGAAAAAAATTGCTCCATATTGTCTGAAAAACCTGATGTAGAATTAGTTGACTTATAATAGTCTGAAATACAAATTGCATACGAGATTATATGCTGTTTCTTATCTCTGCACAAGCATTTAAGAACATATTCCCTAATGTTCAGGTAACTGGTGGGCAAATGTTTTGATGAATCCATAGGAAGTGAAAAGGAAAGCAAGAGTGAGAAAGAAATATGCACCTTTGGGAAACAGTAGAAGTGTTGTAAAGTGAATTAAGGATTCTGTCATGTATACCTCCTTGGTCTTTGAGAATTTAGATGCATTTATGTAGCAGGACCTTTAGCACCTTTGCTAAACTAATTCATAGTTAAACAAAGGACCTAAAGTAAAATTAAGTCTTCAATCAGTGCTGTTTTACAGCTTCCATAGTTGCTCGTGTTTGCACACCGGGAGTGTTTTCAGCGTTTGTGTTTTTTTCAGTTGCTCTTCACATGTGCAGAGAATGCGTAGGGTGACAAGGCAATCGGATCCCTAGGCTGATGTAGATCAGTACAGAGGATTGTTAGCCTGACATGTACTACACAGGTGGATTTTATTCTAAATTATAGTGAATGAGCACGTGGCTATTGCCACAGGATGACATACACAGCCTGACAACAGCTGTAATTGATAAAACAGAAATTATGTGGTATGTGAAAACTACAGAAATCTGACAAGGTTTTTCCCTGGAAAAAGACATTTTGGAATGCTATTGTAGGAGAGCTGCTATTGCAAGTCTTCCCTAGCAAATAAAGTAGCTTTTTATAATCAGCGTGCCTCAAGCCTAACTTCTTTTCATTCTATAAATGAGTTATTCATACGTTGATACAGAATACTGCTATTAGTATGTTAACTGCTTTATTTCTTCTAAAATTATATGTGCAGCTTCAGTTGCAATTAAACCAAGATCTAGGCATCTTGCATCAAGATGATGGTTCATCAAAAAATAAAAGAGGAGTTCTTCCCAAGCACGCTACAAATGTGATGAGATCTTGGCTTTTTCAGCACATAGGGGTAAGGACTGAATGTGGCCAGGAGTCACAGGTTTTTATGTAACTCTTTTATGTGGTCCCTTAGGATTTTGCTTCATAAAGAAGGTGAATTTATTCTTTGTCATTTGTGTAATCTCAGTTCAGTTTTCCCTGAAGTCATTTGGAGTGATTCCACAGTCTAGTGTCAATTGATTTTATGATTATTTTAGTAAGTATGTTACATTTGTACCTCATGATCTCAATAAACATTCTTAAGGGATCTTTCTTCATTTCACTGTGTTGAGAACTTAATGCTGTACACCCTGGTTCATGGAACAAGGAAAAATAGTTCTGTCTGTGTTTTGGGTTTGGGTAGAGATTTTTTTTTTTTTTTGGTTGGTTGGGTTTTTTTGGTTGTGGTTTTTTTGTTTGTTTGTTTTTTGGTTTTTTTTTTAGATGAGAAATTCAGATTTTCTGGCTTTATCTCCTTTCCAACAATCCTTTTAATGTATACCACGTGTGTTACTATCTGCTTTTACTTTCAATAGAATGTCTTTCCTTTGCATAAATACTTCTCCTGAAAGGATAAATGGGTATCAGGTTACATCACAATGTTTAATTGACTGATATTTTGTCTTTTACAACTATTTTACAACAAACAAACAATACAGGGAAACTGCATGTATGCCTCAATTTACATGCACTCTTTTCACCCATTTAGTTCAGAGTAGCTTTATTTAGCTAGAAAATGCATGTCAGTATTCTCATATGACATTGCCTTTAGGCAGCATAACTAATCAGATCTTATCACATGCTGTGTTGCCCAGGGATCACGCTGTTTAATAAAGACTGTCAGCCATGAGAAGCTTTTTCTTCTGAATTACACATCAGTAGTTTAATGGTATCGTATACACTCTCAAGGATAAAATCAGTTTTGTGTAGTCAAGCATTCTTTGTTAAATGATTTTTATCTATAAAAGTTTGTGAGGTTTCTAAAGTTTGTTTTTTTTAATGAGTCAGATGGTCTTAATCTAGCAGCTTTAATCAGTTGTAATAAAAGGGTCCTTATTTTTGATGAGGGGATGAAACAAGCTTATGCCTTTTTTGTTTGCTTTTTTGTACTGGTTAGCATCCATATCCAACAGAGGATGAGAAGAAACAGATTGCAGCACAGACAAATCTGACACTACTCCAGGTTAACAACTGGTAAGAACAAAAATTTAATGTCTGTCGTTGTCTCCACATGCTTACAACATGGAGAAATAGTTAAGAGTATAACTTGGACATCTGTAGTTGAACTTTGACTTCAGCAAGGCTTTTGACACTATCTCACATAACATCGTAACAGGGAAGCTCAGGAACTGTGGGTTAGATGCATGGACAGTGAGGTGGATTGAGAACTGGCTGAATGATGGAGCTCAGAGGGTTGTGATGAGAGTGGTACAGTCTAGTTGGAGGCCTGCAGCTGGTGGCGTTCCCCAGGGGTCAGTAGTAGGTCCAGTCTTCAGCATATTCATCAGTGGCCTGGATGAAGGGCTGGAGTGTACCCTCGGCAAGTTTGCTGCTGATACAAAACTGAAAGGTTTGGCTGACATACCTGAAGGCTGTGCTGCCATTCAGTGAGACCTGGACAGGCTGGAGAACTGGGTGCAGAGGAACCTCATGAAGTTCAGCAAGGGCAAGTGTCGAGTCCTACACCTAGGGAAGGATAACCCCATGCACCAGTACAGGTTAGGAGTTGATCTGCTGGAAAGCAGCTCTGTGGAGAACGAATTGGGAGTCCTGGTGGACAACAGGTTGACCATGAGCCAGCCAAGAACTGTGTGTTCACACACAGTACATGTGTACACGTGTAACATGTGACACAGTACTAATGGAGCTCTGTGGTACTGGGATCTCACTAACGTCTCTCCAGAGCATTGCATTACATCATGTGGACCTGCCAGCTGCAGCCTCCTTCCTGCTGTTGCAGGTAAAAACGGGTCCTGGATGTGTTTTGCCGGATTTAGCAAGGGCTGCTGTCCTCGGTCACAGCTTCATGCTACAGACAGCTAGCTAGGTTGAAATTGATTCAGTTAACTGCTGGCAGCTGAGTGAGACTTGGTTTGAAGATTTTCTTGTTCACTAGCAGAAAGGGGAAGAGCAGCAATTAGCATGCTAGGGTAAGCAAGTGAAAATCAGGGAACAAAATAAGAACTGGGAAGGATCTGAAAAATGTGTTTGCTGTTGTCTCCTGGATCAGGAACCAGACCTTGGAAAGCCAGGGAAAGTAATGCGGGAGCTTAAGGAAGTAAATGAAACCAGACCAAACAAACTAGGTTAGGCAGGGGCTAGATTTTCAGTGAACCCTAATGAGAGGGGTATCAGCTTTCTGAGCTGTGCTGTCAGCAAGTTTTCTGGTGCTTAGTCTTTAATAAGATCTTGAAATGTGCATCTGTCATGCTGTCTGGAGGATTTCCCCTTCTGAGCTGAGGGAAAAAGTGCTGCTAGCAGCAAAATTATAGAAGTATTTTCTTAGCTCGTTTGCCAAAATCAAAGGATGACAGTGTTCCAGGAGCAGTTTTACACGTTAGAAAGAATGTCAAGCCAAGCTGGTAGGGAGAAGATTTTTTATGTTCCTAATTTCTTTCCTGCTGCATATTTTGTGAATCTGAGAGAGGGAGAGAGAATTTACAGCCAACTGGTCGTAAGTAGTTCTTGCTTTTGACTGTGTTTAGGTTTATCAATGCGAGAAGGCGGATTCTTCAGCCAATGCTGGATTCCAGTTGTTCTGAAACTCCAAAAACAAAGAAGAAGACAGCTCAGAACCGACCCGTTCAGAGGTTCTGGCCTGACTCCATTGCCTCAGGAGTTGCTCAGCAGCAGTCTAATGAGCTCACAATGTCAGATGGTAAGGAGAACTGGCTAAACCATATAAAGGACCAATGAAGTTAATTCATCTCTAACTGGGAAATGAAGGGTTTGATGCCTTTGGGGGATGAAGAACTTCTTGATATTTCAGTATAAATGTGTTTTTAATCTAGAAAAACGTAACAGAGATGTGTTGATTTTTCTGTCTTCAAAAAATTTCTGTTGGGGGGGCATTTTATTGGTATTTATGTTGAGAGACTGTTGGTTTTGTTTCAAAAGTTAATGAAATAACAGAATGAAGGCTAGATGTGCAACTAAGTGCTCTCAGTATGTGTAGACATGACTCCCCAACCTGTCACATTCCTTTCACTGTTGCTGGAGGGACTGAGCATCTGCAATTTTATATATGCCTTCATTGTTGAGCTCTGAGTTGCAGAGAAGCAGAGGGATGTAATGGGGCCTCCAAGGACTCTGACTGAAATAACTTCCTTAGCATCAGATCAAACAGACTCGATTTAAGAAAACTAAATAACTCCTTTCATCTTGGGGCCATCCTTCCTGTCTTGCTCCTGTATTCCCTTCCAGTCTGTAGCAACTTCTCCCTCAGCCTCCACTAGATCTGACAACAGCTTCCCATTTTTCTGCAATGAATGAAGCTGGAATACTTTGCAGAAATGGTCTTGTGTTGACTTGGTTGGAGAATTGCTCTAATGGGTGTCCATAACACAGCTATGTTTAAGATTCCTGGCCAACTTACTTCTGGCATTTCCTGATATTTAAGTGTTTGACAACCTCTCTAGCTTTTATTTTAATTTTTTTTCTTAGGTTTTCTTCCTGTGCATTCGAAATGAACTCTGTTATATATAAATATGAATTACTTAAAATTTAGAAACAGAGAAAGATGCTAAAGTACTACGATTGTGATTCTCCAGGTGCTGTTGTAACAATTACAGCTCCAGTCAACATGAATGTAGACAGTCTCCAGTCTTTGTCATCCGACGGTGCTACTTTGGCTGTTCAGCAAGTTATGATGGCAGGGCAGAGTGAGGATGAGTCTGTAGACAGCGGTGAAGATGATGGAGGAGATCTCTCAACAACAAATATCAGTGGGCTGGTCTTGGATAACAGCGATTCTCTGCAGTAGGAAGCAACTGAGTGTGACAAAATGTTTAGGAAAAAGAATGAACTGACTGACTGTTTTTATAGTTTGCACAGCAAACATTTTACACAAGTTTTATTTCTAATATGTTTTATATGTAGATATAGAAGGGTGCACTTTTTTGTATTTCATAGTAAGCTTAAAGAGTGTTTTTGCAGGTGCAGCAACTTCTTTCAAATGTGTTTTTTCATTTCTTTTCCTCTTCTTATTTCAGAAAAGTATATCTAGTAATATAAAGAACCACATAAGCACCCCTTTGTTCTAGGAATTGGAAGTGCTGCAATTTCTAAAGAATTCTGCAGTTTCAATTAGTGCTGTTATTTAACGCAGCTCTTGAAGGGCAGGTGATGTAAATTTGAAGCATGTGACACTAGTGTGTGGAACTTGATCATTAAGTTAGATGCATATATTTGAAAGATGCTTCTGCACCTTAAAAACTGCTAGTCTGAGGTGGACAGCAACACACATAAAAAGAAAACGTTGATGTGTGATTCAGTAGCGAATGTATGGCAATTTAAATAAGTTTAGTTTCTCTCATAGTCCGTGAGCCTGTTTATCATTTGCTAAAAAAAAACTCCTATTTTTACCTTGCCGGGGTTATTGGATAAAAAATATTTTTATAAATTCACTAGGAATTGGGATGACGACTGTATTAAGCAGGAGGAACAACAACAACAAAATTTCCAGAGGGGAAAAATAAATGTTTAGTATTCCTATTTGGAAGGTCTGAAAACTGACCCAATTTAATAAAGAAGCCTACGCTAGCATTCTATGGTTCTCAGCTATCCCACAGTGACATACTATATTTGATAATAGCATAAGAAAGGACCACTGTTTGATGGGATTTTGATATTGTCAAACATTGATTTATATAACATGTAAACTAATATTCAAATTACATTAACTCTTCATCTAGACTTATATCTGAAGATATGTGCTAAATGAATATTCAGGTAAGTAAATTCAAATACCCACAACTTTTCCATTTATTAGAGGAATTTAACAGTTTATAGTTTGTACAAGTGAATCTGAAAAATGAAAAGTTGCCTACTACACAGTCATGAATTTTGCTATTGCTTTGCTATTTTATTGCATTTGAAATATTTTCCCCTAATACAAAAAGAAATATAACTTATGGATTTATATAAAATTTCTTAAAATCTGAAGATCACTACCAGAATATACAGCAGGCTTTATTAGAATAGAAAATCCTTATGTGTCATTTAAAAACTAAGAGCTAGTGTAGAAATTATTTTTTTTTATTTGTGGTAACAGTTGATTTCTTTTTTTTTTTCCCAAAGCTGGGAGTCTGTGTCTATCTGTCCGTGAACACTTACTTTTGGAATTTTGTATTTCCCATTGTTAGGTACAAAAAACAGACTCCAAGAGTCTCACTATATGATGAACGTCCTCTTTCCCCCAGTCCATTTGTCACAGTGTTGGGTGAGATCAGAGCCAGAACTTCCTTCTGATTTAGACTGAATCTAGTTGCATTTCTAACCTGACAGGGAAAAAGACGTTAGCTTTTCGAATCTTTAGAGATGGTATTTGCACAAAGCCTTTTCACAGATGCAAATGTTTAATTGAATACTTAATTTCTGCTTCACAAAACACTCAGGCATGTGCTTAGGTCCCATTCATTTCAGTAGGACTAACACATGTACTTTTTGACATGCTTAAATCGTTGGAACCTGGTCTTTAAAGATTGTCTTCCAAGGCAAATATAAGTTGGTATGAAGAAAAAAATTAAGAAAGTAGTCAGTAGCATTGGCATACATACATGAAGAATAATAGTAGTTTTCATCAACTAGCAACTATTTTGAAAAAAAAGTGGTGGTGAGTTTTACTCAACACAAGTGATGTTTCTGCTATGGCTTTCACTTGTTCCCGGATGAGAATTGTGCTTTTTAGTTCAAATGCATCATGATGTACTCCAGCCAGAGTGGTAATTCCTGAAGAATTTGTTTTCTTCTAACTGCGTTGCTACTAATGTGCCATGTTTGTTAAAAAGCTTGGTAAATGAATAATGAAAAATTGAATTAAGAAGGATTAACACAGCATAACTGTCTCAAAGGCTATTGTCAAATCCAGTTTGACCCCAGAACGTTTTAAAAGACAGCTATCATGTATAGATCATGCTCCATGGGAAGCACTCAGCCTATTGCTCCTACAAAGGACACCGGAGATGACTATAACTGAGAGAGTTTTCTTTTTAGTTGTTTTTTATTTGACTCTGTGTTTCATCACCCTCACGGTTTCCATTGTGCAGGAGGTTATGTTTGTTGACTTGCTTGGGGTTTTTATTCAGCCACCCTTGTTCATATTGAATAGTGCATTAAACCTTGTACTCCTAGCACACAGGCAGATGAACAGTCTGCCTTCTCACTGTGTACAGGCCTGTGGACAAATAAGTGCTTTTCCAAATTAGCCCATGCTGGAGGAACAGACTGTTTTTCACTATCTCCTGATCAGCTGATGCTGCCTCAGATGTACCAGCAGAGCTTGCCCCAGCCTGCTTCAAGGTAGCCTAGACTTGGCTGGCAGATCTGTTGGGGTAGCAAGTAGCCAGCAGTGAAGAGAAGGGCAGACTAAAATGGGCAAAACTTCTGTGGCTTGGAGATAATGTGACAGTAGGCATTTGCACACACTTCAAACCTGAAACGGTGAGAACTGAGATCTTAAAAAAAGACTGAGGGTATTAAAACAATACAGCTGCCTGGAAGAGGATTCAGGGATATGCAGTTTCTGTGCCACTTGGAACTCAGTTGGAAACAGCCAGGCGTCAGGGTTTGCAAACTTCCAAAAGTTTATTTTTCAGAAAGAAACTGTTACCTGGTTAGCTTTTTTATTCCCTGCACTTTAAGTGCAGCAGAAGTTTTGTTCTTCTGAAACATTTATGATCTTGTCTTCATCTAGTTTATCAACACCTGGAAAGGGAAGCTGACAGGATTTACTGTTAGAGGGAGAATATGGAATAGTTTTACTGTCAAATTAGAAACAAAAACAGAGAGACACAAATCCTTCAAACGAAAAATGCTTTACCAACGTAATCAAAGGTATTACTCAACATAAGGAACTTGAACTTTGTCTTTTAATTCAATGAGAATTCTGTAGTGGGTATTAACTGTCCAGAAGTGCTTGTTCTTTTCCCAATTTAAAAAAAAAAAAAAAAAAAAAAAAAGTTGTGTCCTTCAGTCCTTCATTTTTTGCTGTGTAAGAAAGATCGCTGGTTTAAGCAAAACATTGCTATTCAGGAAAGACAGATGTTTACATTAGTTAAGTCTTGATAGGGACCTAACTTTAAACCCATGTGTAATTCCTCCTGCCCACAATTAAAGTCATAATTCAAATGCATTAGAATGAATTTGGGTTTTTAAATCAACATAAATCTTAAAGGTCTTTTCCAACAAAAACAATTCAATGATTCTTCTGCAATTACAATTATTGTAACTGTTGTGGTTTAACCCCAGCCAGCAGCCAAGCACCATGCAGACTCTCACTCACTCCTCTGCTCTCCCAGTGGGATGGGGAAGAGCACTAAAAAAACCTTGTGGGTTGAGATCAGAATAGTTTCATAACTAAAATAAAATACAATAACAACAATAATAAAATACAATTACAATTGTAATGAAAATGAATATAACAAAAAGAGGGAGAAATAAAACCCAAGAAAAGACAAGTGATGCACAATGAAATTGCCCACCCACCGCTGACAATGCCCAAGTAGTGACCTGCCCTCCTCAGCCAACTCCCCCGACTTTATATCCCAAGTGTGATCTGTGGTACAAATATCCCTTTGGCTAGTTCAGGTCCCTTGTCCTGGCCATGCTCCCCCCTAGTTTCTTGTGCACCTCCTCACGGGCAGAGCATGAGACGCTGAAAAATCCTTAACGTAGGACAAGTGCTACTTAGCAACAACTAAAACTTCAGTGTGTTGTCAACAGTATTCTCTCATTAAAAACACAGCACTGCAGCAACTACTAGGAAGAAAATTGACTCTATCCCAGCTGAAACCAGGACAGAAGCTTTTAGATTTTTTTTTTTTTTTTTTTCCAAATGAAATCTAGATCCCAACCCCAAAACAGGGCCCTCGGCCCTTTTTTTTTTTTTTTTTTAAGATTTCTGTAAAAGGCAAGTCAATTTCCTATTTAATTTTAGAAACAGTGCATTTTAGTAAATAATTCCAAATTGATCAGGTTTTATTTTTAAATGACTGTTCTAAAAAAATAATCATGTTGGAAAATGTTTAGAATTGACAAGCATTGCTCTGGCTCTGCAGAGAGTTTCTAGATCTGAATATTGGGTCAAAGTGGAGGCCTGCTGATCTCAGGGAAACTCTGTAATACAAACTGCATGTTGGGCTGCATGTATCTGCAAGAGAATTGGTTCATTTTTTATGGTCCCTGATCACTTTTAGGAACCTTTTGGAGAGCCCCCACCTAACTTTTTCTTGCCTGCTTACCTAGGTTTTCTTCAAGTGGAAACCAGGGTATGGTTGAAGGGCTTAAAAGGGCTGGAATTCATGTTGACCTGGTGGGCACCACATACTGGTTTTGATGTTCAAAATATGGCCAGAAGGCAGATCTGCGCTGAAGAATTAGAGTTCCTAGTTACTGTGCTGTAAAATTAACTTCAGGTTTATGGATATTCTGTTGGAGCAGGACCATAAAGACTTAATGCATGTATAATGTATCTGTTTGCTTCTGGAAGAATTAGAAGGCAGTTCAGCTTCCTTACTTTATGAACTTGACAGCCCAAAGGATGAAACAAATCCTTTCTAAGGGATGATAGTTTCATAAAACCATTAGGCTTGTTCGGCCCTAACAAAAAAAAAAAAAAAAAAAAAAAAAACAAACAACCAAACAAAACAAAACCACAAACAAGCACTCTGCTATTTTGAAAAATTGGCACACATACATTTAATTGCAATTAAAGTTGATTTTATTTTTTGAAGCTGAGTTGTCTTTGGAGAAAAAAATGAATTAAGGATTTGTCTATGCAAGACACATGTCAAAAATGTGTGAATTACCCATTTTTAGGTGCTGTATTGTTATTGTCTTTCTGACTTCTTTTACTTTGCTTAGTCTTTTAAACATTTACAGCCTTATATTCAGCTTAGTTTTTAGAGTTGAATAGGCAAAATGTAGTTTTGAAAACCTGTTGGAAATGTAAGTAACCTTCATTCCCTCATGAAAATCTCGCATGTTGAACAATTAAGTGAAATGTTTGGTTTCCTAACAATAAATTCAAACTCTCACCACCTCCTAAAACATGAGCATATCCATGAAAAAGCACATTTAATTAGAGTGTGCAAATGATCAAATCATCAGCCTTGTGCTGAATACACTTTGCTGTTCACTGTTCAGTGTAGCTGAATAGTGAAGCAGGTTCATTTTGCCAAACTCACTCAGTGCGCTTTCCTCACCCCTGCTTGCTGAACTCCTTCAAATAGGTTTCAAGTTGTTTTAAGTCCTAAAGTAACTTGATCATCTGGTGTAAAGTGTAGTGAATTTGGCACTAATGTGCTTTTAAGTGATTGCCCAAATCATGTTATTTGTTAATTCTTGTCACCTGGAAATATAAAATTTGTTCCATTTCTGTGACTTAGTTATTTAGGACCTGCTGAGTGATCACAGCTGGTTTTGCCAGAGAAAAGCAAGGTGTGAGAAAGCAGTGAAATGCCTTGCAAACCTTGTAGACTACTGCAAAGATACTTACTTCATGTTAATAGAATCCAGTGTTTTCAGGTTGTGGCAGAAATGGCCCCTGAATCTTTCTGTGGAATAGCAACATTTGGTCCAGACGATCTAGACAATCTTTAAAATGTGAACCCTGTAACTTTTTTCCTAGGTTGTTAAGGGATTTTGAAGCAACTTACCTATCAAAGGATAAAATTAAAAATCAGAGTATGCTTCATGGATGATTATTTTTTACACTACTGTTCTCTGTTAACTGAAAAAGCACATTTTGAAAGCAAAATATTTTCATTACTTTAACAGTGTTGTTTGTCTGGAAGACAAGTTTTAAAGAAATCCTGAGCACAGTGTCAAACTAGTTAATCTGTTCTTGGCCAGGGACAGTCCTCGGCCTTTTTATTTGTTGGGGTTTTCTTGTTTATGCAAATGAAGCAAAATGTTTACTAATTCTTACCAGCATGGGGATTTTTATTACGCTTTTGTAATGCAGGAGTGGCTCCAGTGAAAGAAAGAACTAGCAGGTAAATAGTTCATAATGTGTGTGACTTGTTTTGTTTTGTTGGGTTTTTGTTTTTTTTTTTTTTTTTTTGTTTTTTTTTTTTTGTTGTTGTTGTTTCAAAATTGATAATTAAAATGGCATGGTCATCAAACTTTCGGTAATGGTTCCAAGCATATATGGTAGCAACTTACTTGAAGAGACTTTCCCTGTGCAAGTCCCATGTGTTAACTTGTTTAGCCAGACAGTTTGTAATGCATTTCTGAAATTACCATAGAATCATAGAATGTTTTGGGTCGGAAGGGACCTTTTAAAGGTCATCTAGTCCAACTCCCAGCCATCCTGCTAGATCAGAAATCTTCAGGAAATTTAATGCCTTTTAATCACAAGACAGCAATTTCTCTCTGTCAGGAAACTCAAAACACATTTCAGCTAGTGTTCCCAAATCTTATTTGACAAAGATGAAGGCAGATCTGGGTGCTCTGAAGATAAGATGTACTTCTGCTTCACAATGAAGTATTATTTATTCCTCTTCTTGATTCCCCAGGATCTGGCATGATGAGATCCAAGTGTGATCTCCAAGCAGTACAGCCCTGAGCCCACTACACCTGGCTGAAGGGGTTGTGTGTGACTATACTGGCTAGAGCTGGTACAGCCCCATGGTGCTGTGCCTTGCTTGGCAGACACATCCCCTTGAGTAACAGCTAGCTGGGGTTCATGGCAGGGCATGGATACCTTCCTTTCAATTTCATGGGACATGTCAAACCTTGTGGTGACCAGGCCAGGGTCCCTGTCAGCTTGCTGACTGACTATGTGACAGATTTCCACTTACACTGAAGAACACACGGTTTGAAGCATAGTTGACCATTTTCTTAGGAAATTATCTTTTTTAGCTGTTTTACTTAGTCTAGAACATGTGCACAAGGATCTTATTTGGCTTTTAAAGAGTTAATCTGTGATTAGCTGAGTAGTGTGTGTTCTAGACACAGGAGCATTTGATCACTTCTCTGTCTGACCTTAGAAGAGTACCTGGGAGTAGCACAGGTAACTCCTGGCAATGTCATTGGAAATAGTTTTAACTTCACCACTGTCAGGGAGCAATTTTCTCCTTAACCTGAAGAGAATAAAAAAACAACTGACCAAGCAAACAAAAGCCCTGGCAAGGCTAAATGATTTCACCTAAATTATGACTAGTATAGTGTGTTCTTGGTCCGCTGGTTTCAGATTCCCCTGGAAGATGAGTCCCCTCTTCAAGAAGCCATTACAGGAATTAGAAGCATAGTCACAAGTAACTGGTGAGCTGGTTTACTTTTGTGGAGCACCTGCTTAGGGCTGTTTCTGAACACCCACAGAGCAATGTCCTCAGTGCTAAACCGAAGGAAAATAAAGTCCACATGCGATGTAAAATGAGGCTTCTGCAAAAATTAACAGGTAAGGCTGAGACACATACTAGGTACTGATTTACTTACTTGAAATCCATGTTTAAATTCACGCAGTTTCAGAACGTGCACGGTGTGCAGGATTAAGCCTCTGCTGTATGTAAAAATCAAAATGACAAACCACAGTTCAGATACCCTACTAAAGCCTGAAAGCAACAGGACCTTTGTAAGTCAGGTTTGGTTTGTCTTCTCTATGCAACTGAGACGTGATCTAGAGCTTATGAAGCAGTCAAGGGAAAATCTTGTATGTCCGTTTATATTCTCTCTTGGTCTTTGGACTTTAGTGTCATTGCTAGCACAAGTTAAAAGATTTTAAGACTTTGGACCTACTCCTGAGCATTACTCCTAGCACACTTTTTGTTAAGTTGAAAACTTAATTAATTAAACCTAAATATAAACTGATGCATATATTAAATGTGAATGGGTAGCAAAATTTAATTTGGAGACATTTTTGTTATGATCCAAACATTTTAAAACTTGGATTTTTAGTAGTCATGGAAGAATAGGCAGCTCATATTTAAGAAACTAGTGGTTGACTTATGTGCAATTTTTGCTGTGTCCCATCTCTACTGCAGCCTTTCACTCTGAGCTACAAACTACAGAGACTCTCCTTAATATCTTAACATTCATCAAATTGCATTTGCTACACATTTCTGCATAGCTCCATTTATAACCTTATTTGGTCCTAAGTTTTAGACCAGTTACTTTCAGCAGAGTCTAGCACACTGGAAAGACCAGAGCACGCACTTATATGTATGATTCCATAAGCAAAATCAGTTACTGCACAGGTACTGACTTTTTTAAGGTACGTGGAAGTATATATGGTTTCATGGGTGAGATTTATCAGTCAAATTAAGGCCAGGAAGGAGGAGATTATGTCTGTTACTGGTGTCTCACTGGTGTTCTATATTGGAACAAGAAGATGATTTCCCCCCCCCCCCCTTTATACACAACAGGACTCTTTTGCCAAGCTGATTCTGCTTTAACCTCCTTAATTCAGTACTACAGCTGCATTGAGACCTGAAAGCTTTTGAAATTTTTAAGCATAATCATCAAATGAAACTCAGGCTTTGAGGAACTGGGTTGGCATTTGTTAGATAATACCTGCGCTGCCTTTTCAGCTTTTCAGATGCTGGAGGAAAACAGTACTCCCGAGTCACTTGTAAATGCAGTGACACTTTTAAGCAGCTACAGAAATAATTTTCCTCTAAGATCCTCCATTCTGCTTTCTAACAACTGGGTTTGTATTGTGGTTCTCCCCCACCACCACTTCTTTTCTTTGAAAGCTGGCAACAATTAATCCTTGATTACATGCCCTAGACTTTTGCTGTGTCTCATGAGCTTTTCAACTGTGAATAATGTTAAATAATGACTCCACAAATCACTCCAGGATTCAAAGCCAGCTTTGCTGGAAAAAGGCAACCTTACAGAACTGAGTTGTGGATCCTACTACGAATGCAGTATTGAAATGATAACTAAAAATAAGCTGTTCTTAGCATAGATGCACAAGGTCAAAGATAAATAAGTTCAGACCTAAAACAGTTTGTACATTCATTTCCCAAATGGGTGTGTGTAATTTGTGTCATGCGTGTGCTTTTTTTATAAGGCTTACATTTGCCCCAGTAAAAGGTCTTGGACATAAAAATATGCGTATTTTAATATTCTGCATCACAAAAAGTGCACTTTATAGGGAAACATGCAAAAAACCTCTCTACTAATTAATGCAAATCCTTCATGTATTGAAATGAAAATGGTCAGAAAAATTAATTTCAGCTTTAAATTTCAAAAGTAAAGTATATACTGCATCAGGTGTGCATATGTTGAGTTTACCCTGGAACTCTTTACCAGCAACTCCCTCTTCTTACACAGCCCCATACTCGCTGTTCTGTAATTTTGACTAAGATCACCCAAGTGTCATCTCTGCTCTCCCCAGAGGACATCTGTTCTGAATGCTACATCTACATGTTTCGTTCCCCACTGAATACCCACACAGAAGAAGGAAAAACTTTTTTGTAAGACAGAGAACATCCTACAACAGAGACTTGTTTTACTACTACACATATATATTGTTTTACTATAGATGTATATCGTTTCCAGTTTCTTCTAAAGTACCTCCATGATTTTCAACTGTGATATTGAACCAGAGGGATAGGGGAAGAAGTTTCATTTTAAAAATCTGCTTCAGCTCAGTGTCCTGGTGTAGATCATAGGTTTTGCTTCCTAGAAAGGAAAATATTATGTTGACCCAATGACATCTGTATGGGCAATTTTAGTTGTCATCCTTGTATCATGTGCTGCTTAGCATGCTGCAGCAATGCTGTGCCACCAGGCATGTCAAGGCAAATACACACTTAAGATTTCATATAAGGAACACTTTGAAATATCAAGTGCCAAATTTTACCTCTCCACCTGCCTCCACATTTTAAAGGAAAAATACTTTTAGGGGCATGTAGTTACTCCATTACCAAGACTGAGTGGGTATGGTAGGTGATCCTCAAGGAAACCTCCATAATGTTGATCTCATCTAAATCAGAAGTCACACGTGCAGAGTCTGCTTCAGGATAAGGATTTCTGATCATTTTAAAATGCTATACCTTGACAAAATGACATCCCCCTGGGGCTTTGCAGACACAGGCTGGGGGAGCAGAGCAGCAGGGGTGCTGAAGCTGTTTCATGAACCACCCAAAAAAGGATTTCACGTCTTCTGGCAGGGTGTCAGGAAAGGTAGAAGGACTTGGGCAAACACTTCAGCTTCTTGGTGCTGGGTGTATTTGTGCAGAAAGAATGATGCCTCCTAATGGGTTTTCACTCATGGTTTTTTTTACCCCAGCCCCATGACGCAGGAACTGAGCGGACATATTAAAGGTGCCCAAAACATGGTTCTTTTTAAACCACTGTAACACAGTGAAGAAAGACCCTGTTGGTTCCACAAATCACTAAGCAGCAAGGATGATTATCTGTGGAGCTAGCGGACACTGAAGAACACCAACAAAACCAGCAGCACTCCAGTTTGACTGTACTGTATGCAAAATACATTCTTTTTAAGACTTGCAGGTTTCAGCTTTTGACTCGGTTTTCAGGGCTGTTTTAGGCACCCCTAAGAGTCCGCCCGCTGCTTTGCGGTCAGGTAACATGCACAGCTCCTCACGTGTGCCTGGCTGTGATGCACAATAACAGTGACTGTCCAAATGGGTAACTACAAAATTGCACTGATGTCCAGACCATGGGGAAAGTCTGACCTGGAAAAATACAAATAACAATACCAGCAATACTGTGTCCAGAATGTAGAAAAGCACATGGTTGATTAATATTGGAGACCCCAGGACAACACCCATTCAAATAAAGCTTGCTAAACCCAAGACGTTAAACAAAGTGAATAAATTCTGACAACTGAATGATGTGTCATCTTGGAACAGTTGGGTTTTGTTGGTTTGTTTTTTGTTTTTTTGTTTTTTTTTTTTTCTTTTCTCCCTGTGCTGATGCAGCTGTTCACAGAAATAGTAATGTATTTGAGCTACTTATTTCAATGAGATGGAATGTAGACAGAGGTCCTGTGAGACTTCCAGGCAGAGGCTAGAGATATAAGCTGTCCTCAGAGCAGAGATGGTGGCAGAGAAAAGATATTTACCACCTCTGGTGGCTTCCAAAGGCGCCGGGGGGTGGGGGAGCAGGATGAGTTTATAACTCCCAGTTTTTGCCATGTTGACCCTGTCTGAAGAGCATTTACACAAACCCAGTATTATTCCAGAATTGCCGTCTATCAGTCATTCACTCTTGTTCAAAGATTATCAGTCACACAGCCGGGGAGGAGGGGGAAGTGTTGCGACAGATAAGATGTGTGACAAAGAATAAACAGCCTCAGCCGACCACCACCCTCCCCAGGCGACAGGGAGTCTGCCCAAATCACTCGTGACTCCTCCCAAATCTCTATACTTGCAAAACCAATCACTACGCTTCTGAACTGATTTCCCCAAACGCTCAGTGAGCACGGACAAGAGGTAACCCCCAGGGCTAACATACTCACACCACGCAAGCGTATGCTGGATGTGAATCTCTTCAGCTATTTGTGAATACCTGACCAGCACGCAATTAAAAACGATGGCGATAGGAGGAACTCCTTGTGCTGCTGCTGCCTTCAACAGCTGCAGGGCATGTCTGGTCTGTAAGGTGACAGCGAGTTTTAACCTTACTAAAAACTAAGACATTTTTTCAACCAAATGGAGAAGAGCAGGGGGTAAGAGACACTGGGTAGAACCCCCTTCCCTGTGACAGAAATAGATCCTCTGGGAACAGAGCAGGGACGTGCACGAGGCCAGGGGCTCAGCTGTGCTGGAACTGGGGAGCCCTGGCAGCCAGCTGGACCCAGGGCACACAGAAGCGTGAGCACCCTCACTGCTCCAGGGGCGATTTCTGGCCCCCTCCCCATGCCTCAGCTGCAGTAAAATCCAAGGTGGAAGAGGTGTGAGTTCACTGTCACATTCTTAATCTTAGCTAGCATCTAGAGTCACCTTCTACTTTTTCTAATAATACATATCTCAGGAAACCAGGAGAAAATAGTAGGTGTTGCTTCCTGTCCTTGTTAGTTGTTGCAAGTGGTGGGTTTCTCTGAACTGCAATGCAAGTACTGCAGAAATTACTGTCTGAAGGTGACTCAACCTGGTGCCTCCTGTGATTTTCCACAGTGAGTGGGAGCGCGTGGTGGCTTTTGTGAGGCCATGTCGCATCTCAGTTTC
This sequence comes from Merops nubicus, assembly GCF_000691845.1. Classification (NCBI taxonomy): domain Eukaryota; kingdom Metazoa; phylum Chordata; class Aves; order Coraciiformes; family Meropidae; genus Merops; species Merops nubicus. The sequence goes on along the minus strand of NW_008618646.1, from coordinate 1,554 downwards.
CAGTAAGTGCTCTTCCTCACCCAAACCAGCCCACAGGCTTAATGCAGTTTTCTGCAAATCACACAGGCAGGAGGCAAAACTGCCAAGCACGTCGGCTCTGTGGGGTGGATGGTGGCTGCAAGTCATCCTGCCAGTGGGATGGGGAAGGAATGGGACCAGGAGCTTGCCACGCACAGGTCAGGTGTCTGGGAGAGACTCCTTCACCACTGAAGGTGTTTTCTCCTGCTCCCTTGCTTCCCCATCCCCACAGCAGCTGGTGCAGGACAGGGGCAGGGAGTTATTCCCACTACCCTGGCTCCACACAGACCATGTCCCCTTATGTCCCCAGCACATCCCCTTGGTGTGCTCTCAAACAGTCCAGTGCAAGCCCCTGCACCAGTGTGGCCCACTTAGTCCCTGAGAGCCCTCCAGCCTCAGGAAAAGTCAATGCTGGAGGTCCCAGACCACTCCCACTCTGCAGCCACCAGCCAAAGGCCGTCAGTAGAGTGGCTGTGCAGAAGGGGACAATGTGGCTACTTGGATGCTCTTATACCCTGGGCCCAGCTTTGAGGTGCTGGGATTTTCTGGGCTTGCTGAGCTCTCACATCCCTGACTGAGGCTCACCAGAGAACAGGGCAGGGTCAGCCTCTTTTCATCTTGAAAAGCATATTTGCCTTCTTCCTCCGACTTCTTTCTAATCCTTCACCTGAATCTCATCTGCTCACTGGTTGGTTTTTTTTTTTTTTTTTTTCTTTTTCAGTCAAATGACATCAGGCAGAGCAGTAAAGAGGAACATGAAAAGAAGCCAGGGAGCAATGTTTCAGGTTTCCAGGTATACTCGAGGCCAAGGTGGCTGGAGAGAGGCTTTCCTGGCCTGAGTAGCACCAGCTAACGCATGAGGAAAGTGTATGTGTGCTCATCAGTAAAATTTTCAGAATTTTCTTGGTACAGTTGACTTTATTCAACCCCTTGAAGGAACAAAATTAACACTTGTTAATGTGATGAAGCTGTGTTTTTTATTACGGTCTTCCTACACATATCTATATGGATCTATATACGTCAAAGCATTCAGAAGATGCAGTTCTGCCCTGTTGTATGTCTGTCTCCAGCGGTGGTAAGGGGAAAGCAAGAGTGAGGAGGATACAGTCACTGACATAAAATTTGGGGTATTCCGGCTGAAACAGGACACAGCAGGGACTGACAATGGGGTCAGCCCTGGGTAACTGCTACATCAAGGTGGCTGTGAAGGATCAACCCTCGACTGTCAACATCCTCTACATGGTTCTTCGTGGCTTTGCTCTGGAGAATGGAGGCACGGGAAGGGTTTGCCTCCTCCTAAGAACACGGCCATGTGCTAACCTTCCCACTCCTCTCACCTCCCAAAAAGCCTGGAGAGAGGGAAGTCAGCCAGCCTGGTTTTGGTCCCACCACTTCGAACTTGGTGGAATTCCAGGAAGAGAAATTCTTGCTCCCAGGAGGAAGTTTATCCAGCGAGTTGCATAAACAGACTACATAAACATAAAGGCGTACAAACGCCCAGTCATCTTACAAATAAATAAATAACTAACTGCACCG
>NW_008618645.1:2667-11308 GCF_000691845.1 Merops nubicus | reverse complement strand
GTGGATCCATGGAGAATGGAAGAGCCAAATGCTGCTGGGGAGCTGGGAAGAGGTGAGGTGGGATCCTGGAGCACCGTGATGTCAGGCTTGGCTGGTCAGGGATCTGGATGGGTGCCCAAGGATCCAGATGAGGATCCTTGGCTCTGGATGAGCATCCACGGTTCCAGGTGGGTGTCCTGGGCTCTGCATAGGTATCCACGGATCTGGATGGGTGTCCACAGATCCCAACGGCCATCCACGGCTCCAGAGGGGCACCCACGGCTCTGACAGATGCTGGGTGTGAAATCTCCTTCCAGAAAGACCAAGACCCAACGACTTCTTCCATCAAGAGGACAAAGGCTTCGCAGGACTTCACTGTTCGTCTTGCAGATGCCCCAAAGAGAGAAGGACAAGGAGTGGAGATGGGTTCCTCCAGGAGATGTTCCCTGTGGATAAAACTCCACTGGGGGTGGAGGTGGCTTCCTGGAGCCCCCCAGCTTCTGCCCCACCCTCTTCCATCAGGATAAAAGTGCTCGTGGGCTGGTGAGGAAAGACCCACACGGGGTGAAAGGCGCAGGGTGGAGCTGCGGGGCGGGAGGGGAGGAGAAAAGCTGCAGATGGAGCCAGGATCCCCAGGGGTGAAGCGAGGGCTGCCCCAAGCCCCCTGTGACACAGCCAGGCACGTCCCTGCTCCCATCTCGGGTCCACCATGAGTGTTGGCTGCTCCAAACTCCTCCTCTCTGGCACTGCTCCTCGGGTAGGACAGCTCAGACTCTCCTCCTCCCGACGTGCCACGACCTGGCTGCTCTCCAGGGAGACTTTTTGGGGTGGACTTTGGCAGCGTTTTGTGGAATGAGTTGAGTGTGGCCACAATGAACTTCTGGGATCACCTGATGGACCATGGCTGAAAGACATCCACGGGTGAAGAGATGCTTTGGGAGATCCTTCATCCAGGAAGAAGCCCATGGAGCCCAGGAGTGGCCAAGCCACGGGGGTCCCACGGCGACGGCCCGCTGGCGGCGGCGACCTCGGGGGCACTTCAAGCTTGGCCAAGCCAAGGGCAGGATGAAGCCTCCTCACTGCTGGTGCCGGGGTGACCCGTGGTTCCACATCTCCACCAGCACCCCCCAAGGTGGTGGGAGCACCAAGGAGCCACCTCCCACCTCCAACCCCGGCCGGCTGAATCTCACCCGTGGGGCTGCAAGTCCCCGGGGAGGGAAGAAGGTCAGTTCTGTGCTGCCACCCCTTCAGAGCAGAGGTTCGACTGGAGGATGAGGCTCCGTTGGTGCCTCAGTGGCCACGTGCCCAGGGTTTATTTTGCCTGAAATCTCCCTAACTCCCACACAAATTTACCCAGAATGGAAAAAAATACAACCTATGGTTTCCTACCATGGGAATTCCCTCACTATGGTTAAAACTCTGTCCTCCTGTGAAGAAGTGCCTGTTCTGCTGGAAGCCACTTTCTTGATTTTATTGTTTAGAAATAAAAATAGCAAAGCTCTATGATTTTGATCTGTTTTTTTTTTGGGGGGGCAGGAAGCTGGTGGTCACAGAGCTGTGACATCCCTATATAAAAATAGATTCCTATCAAGTGTTTGGAGCAGATCGAGGTGAAAGAGGAAAAAATCCCTCAAAAAAACCAAACCAAACCAAACCAAACCAGATCTAAAATTACAAGTTGGCTGAAACCATCACAGTTCCACATTCCAACAAAATCAGGATCCTACATCATCCCCTGTGTCTCCTGGGAAAAACAAACCCCTGTGGGAACAGAGGCTGAGAAACACTGAAAGCCCCTTGGGACAGGGAGCGTTTCTGGGGTAAAACTCGAGGGATTTGGGGCTTTCTCCATGAGCTGGGGGAAGACCCACGTTGGGTTGGTGACACACCCAAGAAACCAAGTCTGGGAATGGGGCAAAAAGCAGCAAGTTACGCCAAACCAAACCAAAGGACTTGAAAAAAAACCACAGGGACCTGGGGACTCAGCCCGGGGACTCCTGAACTAAACCTGGGTGCTTGTGATTTAAACCCAGGGGCCTGTGATTTAAACCTGGGGAGCTGCAAACTAAACCCCAGCACTTCTGAACTAAAGCCAGGTATTTGAATTAAAAACTGGCCACCTCTGACTCAAAACCCATCTACCTCAAACTGAAACCTGGGGAGCTGCAGATTTGGCCCCAATACTTGTGGATTAAACCCAAGTACCTGTGAAATTAAACCTGGGTACCTATGATTTAAACCCAAGTATGTGCAAATTTTGGATACCTGCAAATTAAACCCAGGTATTTTTGAATTAAACTCGAGTGCCTCTGAGTTTAAACCCAGGCACGTGTGAATTCTGGGCATCTGTGAATTAAAACTTGGGTCAACTGTGAACTAAACCTGTTTGCTTTTGAATTAAACCCAAGTATCTGTGATTTAAACCTGCATACTTCTGAATTAAAACTGAACAGCTATGAATTAAACCTGGATCTTTCTGAATTAAACTCCATTACCTCTGAATTTAACTTGTAAATGCAAAGGTGGGTCCCTGCAATTGCAACCCAGGTGCCTCCAAATTCAACTCAAATCCCATCACCCCGAATCAAACCCTGGTTTCCCTCCCAAGGACGGAGCAGAAGCGACTGAGGAGCAGCCCCAAACCCCATTTCTCTCCACGATGGGACTTTCTGGAGCCCCGAGAAGCATCTCCCAAAATATCTGGGGGCTGAGATAAGGAGGAGCAGGCGGAGCCCGCCCGCTTTGCCGTTAAATGACCCCAGACTGGGCACCTGCCAAAGCCAGGCTGGGAGCAGCACCCGGGACGCTCCCAAAGCTCCTTCCTGACTGTTTGCCAGCAAAAAAAACTCCTTCCCGGGTGCTGCCAGGATGGAGTCTGGCCTCATTTGCATCCACTAATGACTAATTACAACCAGTCAAACCGGAATAACCCTCTGCTCTGGGCTCCCAGAGCTCCGGGCGAAGGCTCAGTCCCACCTCCTACACTACAAACCCTGAATTATTATTATGATTATTAATATTATTATTTCCCCTCCCTTTGAAGCCTCCTATTTGCAGAGTTTCAGCAGATTTTGGGCAGACGTTCCTGAACGCCTCAGTATTACTCAGGTCACACGTTGAACTGCTGGGATGAGGAAGAGGATTCCTGTCTGACAGGCTCTGGGCTGGGAACAGGGAAGAGGCAGCTGGTGGAGCTGCTGCCAGGAGCAAAACCACACTTCAGTGGTGGAGAGTCAAGTGGAGCTCGGGTTAATTGCAATTAATTCAAGCTGATAATTTCATCACGTCCGCACTCGCCTTCATCGCCCCTTTTTTTTTTTCCCCAAGGAAGTGCAAAAATCCAGGTTAAAAAATAAAAAATCCACGTCAGCTTTTGCCACGGGTTTAAAAATACCTATGGCACAAAATCATCCACTTTAAATCCAGCTCCCCTCTTAAGCTTTCAGAAAAAGAGAAAGAGATGACTAGAAAAAACTAAACAGATGAATATTCTACAGCAGCCAAACTAAACTGCCCTGACCCACCCCTGGTCCTGACAGCAACATCCCTGTCAGCTAACAGGACACTGAAAATTGGTCTCAAAAGGTCTTCAACTGCCTTTGAAACTGTCTTAACAAGGTCTTTGAAATGGTCTAAAAACCTCTTAAAAGATTTTCAAATGCTGTGAAAAGTCCTCGACATGGTCTTAAGATGCCTCAATACACTGTAAAAGGGCTTTTAAATGGACCTGAAGTGGTCTTAAAATGCTTTAAAACATCTTGAAAGGTCTTTGAAGTGGTCTTGAACCCTCTTAAAATGCCCCAAAAGGTTTTGGGTGGTCTTTGTAATGGTCTTGGGAAGTCTCAAAAGGTCTTAGAACGTCTTAAAACTGTCTTGAAATGTCTTTGAAACTGTTTAGAAAGGTCTTAAAACATCTTAGAGCCAGCTGCCCTCGTCCACCTTTGGGGAGAAAGGCTCCAAAAAGAGCATTTTCCCCTCCCCTGCAGGTTGCCTTTGCCAACGAGCACTGAGGAGATTTTGGAGCTTTCTCTGGGCTTAATTAGCGCCGTTCATTGACTCAAGACGAATTTAGCACCAAATCAGCTGGTTTTTGGATCCCCCTGACCCTCCATCAGACCCCTGCCACCTCTGGCCAAAAAAGTGGCAAATTCGATGCGAAACACACTAAAATTCTATTAAATTGGATTAAAAATACATTAAAATTCTAGTGAATTATGGTCTACTTTAACATTCTATTCAATTCTATTAAAAAATACCTTAAGATTCTATTAAACTGGATTAGACATACATAAAAATTCCAGGAAAGAAGAGTATACTTTAAAATTCTAGCAAGCTCTATGGAAAACACATAAAAATTCCAATAGACTGGATTAAAAATACATTCAAATTCTAGTAAAGAATAGTGTACTTTAAAATTCTAGCAAATCGGATTAAAAAGACATTAAAATTGTAGTAAATCAGATTAAAAAGAATTGAAATTCCAGTAGATTTTTACTTTTCAATTCTATTGGATTAAAAAAATAAAATTCTGGTGAATTATAGTATACTCTATTAAACTGGATTAAAAATACATTAAAATTCTAGCAGGTTATACGTTTATAATCTAGTAGATTATATCCAGCAGAATATTTAATAATGACTGAAATAGAATATTGTTAAATGAGAATTTTATGAAAATCTACCATAATTCTACTCAACAGACACCAAAAATTCTGTCGAATTGGATTCAACACACACCAAAATGAGATTCTCTCCAAAATACACTCAAATTCCATCAAATCCCACTAACCCCAGCCCAAAGCAAAGGCAGCCAAAGGTCTGGGACTCAAGTCCTGACCCTGCCTTGGTTTTGGGGCTATTCTGGGGGATTTCTGCCCCTCGGGAACAGCTCCTGGATATTTATCCCTGGGAGATACCCTAAAATAAAACGGATTTGATGCAAAATCCTGACTCCTCCACCTGGCGTGTGCTCCTGCCCTCTCCTTTGGGGGAAAAACCTCCCTGTTTGGTTAAAGGCACCAACCCAGGCCATCCAGCAGGAGCTGGTTTTTCGGCTCGGGAAGGAGAAGTTGAGGAAAAACCCACCTGGCAACCAGGCAGGGTGGGGGGTTGGCATCAGAAAGAGGAAGAAAAAAAATAATAATTAAAAGACCGAGCCAGGAATGAAAACAAATTTATTTATACAGCAAGCAGGTCTAGGAGCGAGGTGTGAAATAAGGGGGGCTAACCTGTGTCTGACTCTTCGCTGTCGGAGGAGCTGGACTCGCTGCTGCTCTCCGACTCGGAGGAGGAGAAGCCCTTCACCTTGGAGGAGCCGGCCACCACGTCCACCTTCTCTGCTGCAGGGACAAGGGGTGACCCGTCAGTGGCCAGGGCCAGGCCCAGCCCTGCCCCACGCCCGGGGCTCCTCCCAGCAGGGAGCCAGGAGCCACCCCACGGTCTGCGGCTGGGCTGAGCTCTGAGCCCGCAGGGCTGGTCCTGGGGTCATGGAGATGTTCTGGGTGGGAGAGACCTTGGAGCTCCTCCAGTCCAACCATCCCCCAGCACGGCCAGGAACCCCCAACCCTGTCCCTCACCCCACATCTCCACGGCTTGGGAACCCCTCCAGGGGTGGGGGCTCCACCACTGCCCTGGCACAGCCCTGGGCAACCCTCCAGGGGCAGAAATGGTTCCTCAGGGGCAACCTCAACCTCCCCTGGGGCAACTTGAGGGTCCATGGCTTGGGGACAAGAGATCTCCCCTATCCCAGCTGGCTCCAAGCTCCTGGCAGGGAGTTGGCAGAGCCAGGTGGTCTTGGCATCTCCTCCTCCTGCTCCTCCAGCCCAACCCCATGAGACGTGGCTGGAAACCCACTTGGGGCTTTTTAGCTGCCTGAATTTGTTGGCTGAAGGAGTTGTAGACAGTGGAAAAAACTGAAATTGCCTTTTTTTAATGGAGCCCTTCATGAAATCCCCAAAATCTTCAACTGCAGACAAGAAAAATCTTATAAATTAAAAAAATGAAGGAAAAATGGAATAATAATAAAAAAAATCTCATCCCCATTTCTCCTCCTGGCGCTGCCACGGCCCCTGTGCTGGGGGGGAACTGGTGTAAAAAAGTGGCTTTGGCCATTAATAACTTTGTCTATTTAGTCTAGAATTACACTAAGATGTATTTAAAATAAAAATGGGTCTAAAATATAGATAGAAATGGAGTTCATGGACACAGTCAATAGAAAATAGAGATTTAAATTTGATTTTAAATGGATTTAACAAAAATTTAAAATAGAATGGAGTGTTAAAATCAGTTTAAAATGGATTTAAAAGATATTAAAAACATTAAATTCTATTTTAAAATGGATTTAAAATAGAATGAGATTGAAAATTGATTTTATATCAATTTAAAACAGAATAAGACATTCAAATGAATTTAAAATGAACTTGAAATTTAGTATGATTCCATTTTAAATTGTTTTAAAATCAAGTTGTAATCAATTTTAATACTTTATTTAAAATTTATTTTACGACTTTTAATCAATTTAAAATAAAATCAAATCCAAAAAATCTGTTTTTAAACTGAATCAAAATCAAATCAAAATCGAATACAAAAAAAATGACTTTAAAATTGAATCAAACTAGAATCAAAAGGATATTAAAAATGGATTTTAAATCAGAACCAAAATTGAATACTAAAAATTGACTTTAAAATTGTATCAAAATTGAATCAAAACAGAACATTAAAAATTGACCTAAAAATCGAATCAAACACTAAAAATGGATTTAAAAATCGATCTCAAATTGATTCCAAATCAAACACGAAAAACTGATTTCAAATCAAGCCCAAATTGAATCAGACACTAAAAATCAATCTCAAATAGATCTCTAATAGAATTAAACACCACAAATCTATCTCGAATCGATTCCAAACCGAATCAAACGCTCAAAACCGATCTCAAATCGATTCCAAATCGAATCAAACGCTCAAAATCGATCTGGAATCGATCCCAAATGGAACCAAACCCTCAAACCGATCTGGAATCGACTCGGCACCAAGCACCCCGCGGGGTCCCAGCCCTGCCCACCTGGGGGTTTCCTCTTCTTGCGCAGGCAGGAGGTGACGTAGCGCTCCAGCTCCCGCAGCGTGGAGGGCTTGAGGGTCTCGAAGTCGATCTCGATCTCGTCGGGGTTGGAGTTCTTCAGGGAGGGCTCCCTGGACTGGATGATGTGCACCACCCTGCCCAGCTTCTCGCCCGGCAGCTTGTTGATGTCCAGGCTCAGCTGCCGCTTCTCCTCGTAGGACATGGGCTTGCACTTCTCCTCCTCCTCTGACTCGTAGGCCGCCGGCGCCTTGCTGCTCTTCACCGCCACCGGCTCCTTCTTGCTGCTGGGCACAGGAGAGCGGCGTCAGCACGAGCCGGGCGGCACCCCCACACCCCGAGGGGCCCAGGGGCTCCACCTGGCCCTCTGCCACCCGGCGGCTGCGGCATGGAGCTCGAGCCTGGAGCTCAGAGGGCTGAGAGACCCCCAAAGAGGAGCTCAGAGAGCCCCAAAGAGGAGCTCAGCAGGCTGAGAGAGCCCCAAAGAGGAGCTCAGCAGGCTGAGAGAGCCCCAAAGAGGAGCTCAGAGGGCTGAGAGAGCCCCAAAGAGGAGCTCGACCTGCCCAGACCCCCCCAAGGTCACAGTTCTTCTGACTCACGTCTTTTGGGTGGGAACAACCCAAACCAGTTCATGTTCCCCTCTGCCATTTCCTGCCCACCACCTTTCAAACACTGTCCCATACCCCCCAGCGCTGGGGCTGGGAGGTGACCCCCAGAAGGCCTCGGGATGTGGGGGTCCTGCCAGCCCTGGCAACACCGCTACCCGGTGGGTAATTAAGTTAATTAGCGAAAGGGAAATGAGGCGGAGGAGGGCCGGGGCTGACCTGGAGGCGCTGCTGGTGCTGTTGCTCTTCTTGGCCTTCTTGGGCAGCGGCTCCTTGGCTTTGCTCTTCTTGGCATCTTCCAGCTCCTCCTTCTTTTTGTGCTTCTCCTTCTTCTTCTCCTTCTTGTCCTTCTCCTTTTTCTTTGGTTTGTTCTGCTGCGGCTGGGACAGGGCCGCGAGCTGTTCGTGCACGGCCTTGAGCTGCAGGGCAGAGACACCCCAACACCAGCATTAATTCATCATCTGCTTTTTCCTTCCCTCCCCTCATCTTTCACTGTTCATTACGTCACTTCTTCCAGCCTGTTGATGGACAGCTGAGTGCTGACCACAGCAAGGGTGTGGGGACAACCCCTCTGGGGGTTTCTCCCCACTGAGACAGGCTTTAATTACCAGCGCTAACGATGATGCAATGATAACTATGATGCCTCGAGCAGGGAAGATGAGGGAGATAAGGTGATGGGTCCTCCTTATCTCCTGGGCTTCCCCCAGGCTGGGTGAAGCCTCTTCCAGGTAGCTCCCCAGGGGCCCAGTGTCCTGCCTCATCCTGAGTGTCCCATTCCCAAATGTCCTGCCCAATCCTGAGTGTCCTCCTCGCTCCCAATCCTCCTGCCTGCTCTGCAGACCCCGCCCAAGCGCAGGCAGCCAACTCCAACCACTGAAACCACCTCATGCCCCCTACCTGGCAGAACCACCCGAAAAATCCCGAATTCCTCCGTGCTCCCCACTGGAACCCCCCACTTGGGAGCCCCCAGCCCCGGGTGGCT
>NW_008618645.1:0-2555 GCF_000691845.1 Merops nubicus | reverse complement strand
AGGGGGGCGCCACCTTGGTGGGGGGTGGCACCACCACGGGGGAGGAGGCCGGGATCGCCGGCTCCTCCGGCTCGTCCGGCATCTTGGCGAAGCGCATCTCGAACACGTCCTGGCAACGCAAGGGCGACGACGGGCGGTTTGGCAAAGCCAGCTGGGACCCCTCGGGGGTGTCCCCCCCACCCCCGGGCCTGGGGTCTCCACCCGAGCGACCACCACGCCGCGTGGCGCAGGGCAGAGCGTTCCCTGAAAGCTCCAACTCCAGGTGGAATTCTGACCATCTCTGAGATGGTTTTTGGGGAAAGATTGATCAGCAAGAAGGACGAGACTCGTTTCAAAGCCACACGATCCAGGTTCTCGAGATCCTCTCCATCTCCCTGGGGGTCGGACTAGACCCTGAGAGGTCCCCCCCAACCCAAAAGAGTGGAAGGAAGCAAACTGGGCTGAGCCGGCTCCCTCTTGGCATCACTCCCACAGCAAGAAGCAGCATTTCTGGCCCGCCCCCCACCACGCTGGGGGTCTCTGGACAGGGGGCAGCACGTCCTCACCTGCAGCTTCCTCGCCATGGCCACCACCTCGTGGTCAGCGGGGTTGTACTTGTAGCAGTTGGAGAACATCAGCCGCACGTCCGCCGCGAACTCCTGAGCGTCCCGGTACTCCCGGCTCTCCAGCTTGGACTAGAGAGGAGAGGGGGAAGGAAAAAACACTAAAAACCCAGCAGCACCCACAGATTCCACCCACCTGCTGCCTCTCTGTGCTGACGTGGCTGATTTGGGTCAAAACAACGACTGATTTTGGTTAGAACGCCTCATTTTGGTCAGAACAACAACTAATTCTGGTCAAAATTATTCATTTTGGTCAGAAGAATGACTAACTTTGGTCGAAAGAACGACTCCTTTTGGTTGAAACTATCCTTTTTGGTCAGAAGAACAACTATTTTTGGTTAAAATAACTCATTTTGGTGAGAAGAATGCCTCGTTTTGGTCAGACAAAGGACTGTGGATGGTTTATTAAAAAACCCAGCTGATTACGGGCACCTCAGCGACGTTCAGAACGAGCTGAGCTGGAACTGGTTGAACCCCAGTTCAACCTGGGGCTGAAGAGTCGAAGACTTTTAACTAAGGAGTGAAGGTTTGGAAACTAAGAAGTAAAAAATTTTGAAATGAGAGATCAGGATTTCATGGCTGAAGTTGGGCCTCAGAATAACAAATTAAAACTCGATAACCAAAAAGCTCAAGAGCTCTAAATAACAACTAAAGGTTTCTAAGCGAAAACCTTTGATTTCTACATCACAAATCAACGTTTCAAGAGGAAGCACAGGAGAATTTCCATCTGCTAAAGTCTTTTTAAACTAGAGGGACCTGCTGGTGCTGACCACGATGGATTTCACTGGGCGGTGTTGGAAGGATGGGGGTTTGTTTGAAGAAGAACTGAAAATGGTGTTTTTTAAACCAAATCGCCTCAGTCCTGTGATTTGTGCCCTCTGGGGCCACCTCCTGGGCTAAAATGAAAGGCTGGGTTTAGACAGGACTGGACACCCTTCTGACTGGACATTTTCTATCGATGCCCCACGTGGGGTCTCCCAGAAGCCCCAACGTTTTTTTGTGTGTTTTTGTTTTTTTCTTTCCCAAATAATGATGAAAAAGGGACCTGAAGCACCAAACCCCCGTGGCCAAACCCGACCTGGTGGATTTATCTGAAGACGTTTGAGCAGCAAAAGCTCGTCCTGCTCAGAGCTGCGCTTACTTTGATGGTGCTCAGGTCCATGGGGTGTTTGATGATGTCACAGTAATCGTGCAGCCCCAGCGCCTCCACGTCCACGGGTTTGTAGAAGGGCCAGGCGTAGGCGGCGTGCTTCTTGGCGAACATCTCCTTGATGATCCCACTGCAGTATTTCAGCTGCTCTGAGATCTTGCTGCTCTTCTCCACCGCGTGCTGCTGAGAGTCCGGCACGTCCTTCTTGGGAGGCTTCACCGGGCGGCTGCTCTCCCGGCGCGGCCCCAGCTTGGTGGACTTGGCTTCGGTGGGTAGCGATGAGGAGTCGTGGATCGCGTCGATGGTCGTCGGCGTCGTGGTGTCTGCTTTCCTCTTCACCCCTTTTTTTGTCTGGAACCCAGCAAAGGAAGCAAAGTCACCTTTTAGCATCGATGGAGTTGTGCTGCTCGTAATCGTTTGGGTTGGAGGAGACCCTGGAGCTCATCGAGTCCAACTGCTGCCCCAGCACAGGCAGCTCCCCACTAAACCACGTCCCCATGCCCACAACCCCAGTTCCCTCACACCCCCACGGCGTCAGGACGCTGAACAGAACCACCCCAGTGCCTGTGGTGCTGACTCAGATTCACCACCACTCGTGACTCTTGGCAACCCTACGAGAAGGACACTGGAAGCCCTTCCAAAAATATCCTGATGCTGCTGGTCCACACCGAGCTCTACACAACAACGTGGAGCAGCAAAGGTCAAGGGTGTGAGTCACTTCTGCAAGTCAGGGCTCTCCTCACCAGTTATATAAAGCTCAAGCAAAGGTGTGAAGAGGACAAAGGGAGTTTCCACACACACAC
>NW_008618644.1:0-864 GCF_000691845.1 Merops nubicus | reverse complement strand
TTATTCATTTTAATATTTATGAAAATATTTCATTTATAAGATCTTATTTTGAAAGGAGGAAATTAATATGTTGAAATATTTCAAATTTTAATTTTTATAAACTGATGTTTAAATTTTTATTTTAAATTGAGTTCCCACTTTTAAGTATGTATTTTTGTATAAAAAATGCTAAAAATGTCTAGGATAAATGAAAGAACTATGATTAAGATTATTTATATTCAGAAAACATTTCTGAAATTTTGTTTCTCCCTGTAAAATGACCTTTTAAGGACAATTTTGAGTTTTCATATTTTTCTTCCAGTCTGGGAAAAAAATATTTGAAATGTCAATGTTGCAGTGTGCCTCTTGGAGACAGAAGTTTCTATTACATCTTTGTCCCCAAACATGGGCATACAGCCAGAACTTTCCATCTCTTCCAGGTCATCATTGGCTTAGCCACCAGAAGACCAATCCCATAACAACCATTGGACCCCTGACCTGTAAGTATCCCATCTCTGTATCCTTACAGGACAAGGTCTTTTGTAAACCCACCTACCTATCTTTTATAAACCTCTGACCCCAAGGCCACATGCTCTTTTGCTTCTTCCCCTGGGGTGGGTGCTGTTATCAGTGCATGCCTCAGGTGCTTTTGTTTTTATTTTCAAGTTATTTATTTTGGGAGAAAGCGATTGTTGCCCATACCTCCTTTCATTACCGCTGTCCTTCTGTTCCCTGAAGAAGACCACCCTGGAGGTATTACTGGGGTCCTGCTGGGAGTCTTATCTTTCTGGGTAAAACCAGCGGTCCTATCCCCCTTTAAAAGTATGTCAGTATCCAGAAAGTGAGTGTCTGTACTGTTTTGGGGGAGGGTGGTGGCTGGGATTG
>NW_008618643.1:5474-33807 GCF_000691845.1 Merops nubicus | reverse complement strand
GGCCGCACACAGGGGGCTCCGGCCTCGCCCCGCCAGCGGGCCCTTGTCAGCAGGCATTAGGAAGCTTCGTTAACGATGGGATGTGAGCTAATTAAAGCTCCTTTGCTTCGGTTGCCTGACATAAATAGGGGTGGAGGACGCTGCACAGAATCTCCAGAAACGTGTGTTTGTTCAGCGGGAAAAGCCCTTGCCTCCTCTGGGTTGTCAGTAATTTAGGGAAGGTCAAAGTTTATGTCTCTCTTAAAATGAGAAGCTGATTATAGCATTTTGCTGATTTAGTATTTTCTAAATGAAGAGCGTGTCAGTTCTATTCATAGTTCCATTACACGTTTCTCTCTGCACAATCTGACTTGGTTATAAATGCATTTTCAGCCTAGCCAGGACCATCCTTTCTGTTTGGGATTGCATTAACAGTGGACTTGGGTCTGTGTTAATATGTAAAGGGAAGTGTAAAATGCCATAGCATATAAATTTAACTGAATTCATAAATTTTCCTGCTTAAATATCTGAGTAGTTCTTCAGAGACCAACAGAAGCTGTGGTAAAAGTGTGTTGTTGAACAAGTTCTGATAGCTGGGCCTTTTAAATCTGACAAATAAACGCCTGCTATTTTTTCAAATACTTAAAGCATTTAATTTTTTAGTCCCGGTGTAGTGCACAGTTGAGCACAGTGAAGTGGAAGAAGGAAACTGTGTTGTCTGTCTGCTTACTGATGTCCCCTTGGTAAAACTAAATACGTCGTGCTTCTCTTCCATAACAATGCATGTATTGATTAGTAAAGAAGCTGCTCTGAGAGTTATTTTTACAGTAAGTCACAGAAACCTATTAAATATCAATCTTGAGACATGGCAATAAAAGCAAGGAAACATAGGCTGAAGAATTTACTGGACAACTTTATCTGTCCCACTGCTCCTAGTCATTACATATAACCAAAAATACTGCCTTTCTTTTTTGTTTTTACTCTTTCAAAAGAATAACAGCAAGATTTGAGGATGCCTAACTGCTCTAAAACTTCTTTAACCAACAGTGTCTGTGTCTCCTTAGCCAATGTGAAGATATAAACCTATTCTTTGAAGGTTTTTACCTCCATACGGTGAAATAAATGCTTAAACTGGAACCGTTGTATTTTCCTGTCAGAAGTCAGCATAAAAATTTGTTTCCTCTAAAAATACCTGTAATAGGTTGGAGAGATGTAGGAAATAAAGGTGATTTTTAATGATGCTCCTTTCAAGTCATCTGTGCTGTGGTGCCTGTTGCTTCTCTTGGTAGTACATAAGAAAAAAGGTAAATGTTGAGGTAGCAAAGGGCAAGAAAATGATGTTCCAAACCCAGTGATCCTGCTAGGGCTGGGAGGAAGAATGTATTTAACAGAATGCAAGCTCAGAAATCTGATCATCACTGTTCTTTCGTTAACTGCACAGCCTTTATTTCCTGTGACAAGCAGCTCTTCTCTTTCATGTGGACACTTAATTATATTTAGGGGAGTTACTGCTGAAACCGTGGCATGACTTTTAATCATCGTGACTAGGGATTGCTGTGTTTTGGAAAATGTGTGAGGGAACTGAAGATGACATAATTCACAGTTTTCATTAGAGTAGCTGAAATAATTTTAAATACTCTTTTCTACCTTGCTGAAATCACAGACTTCAATTTCTGCTTTAGTCTTTAAGAAACAGCTTTTATTATTGGGGATAAAAGTATGAACATCAGCAGCACGTGGTGTTCAAGGGCTTTTTGAAAGGTAGTGATTTGGGGCAAGAGTTGAATGGAGTTCCATGAAGAACTCCCTTTTGAATGAGTTAAGCCTGTGGTTTCTAATGTAAATGCAGTTTGTTGTGAGGTTGCACAGAAGTTATAACTGACCTATATTTTATTTCATCACTTTCTCCCTTAAAATTCCATCTTGGAATGTTCTACTTTGCTCAGTCAATAACATTTGCAAATGTACCATTCTCTGATGCTAGAATTACAATGGAATGTTTGGACTAAAGTCATAATTGTGTATTTATCCTTTTGGGATGTCCTTAGAGGACCAGGCAGTGCCAAGAGCTTAAAAAGACTTTAAAAGATTACTTCAACCTTATTTCCATGCTGTGTGCTTCATGCATCTGGCTTAGAGGGAACACGCAGTACAAAGTCTAGAATTAGTTTTCATTTACTTTGAATTGTTCTTCTGCCCATAAGCCTTGTTGTTTGGCACCAGCTTTGATTCACAGACACTGTAGATGGGTGTTGTTTTTCTTCTATTTCTTGAAACAGCAAAGGATACACAGTCAGTAGCAAAAGTTTTTGTGGCAAATCTTCTTAGTTATTGAACCTTTAAAAAGGAGAACAAATACACACACACACAAAAAAAAGAGTAAATTAGTTTCTTGTACAGATAGTATTTGAACTGCCTACAGAGGATGTGTCTGAGGCCAGTGTGCCTCAGGCTTATGGAGGTGCAAGAAAACTTCCAATAATTGTGAAGTACTGAGAGTGGTTCACATGTTGGTCCCAAGATAGTGTTCACTGTCCTGGAATTTGGAGGGAAATGGGAAAGTTGTCATATTTCACCCTCCTCAGGAGGATCAGTTTATTTCAGACTACACAGGCTGAAGTTAATGAAGTGCAGCCTCACATCATATATGTGAAAACCAGGATCCAAGTGTCTGTAGAATGAAGTCCTGGAAGTAAGGTCAGTGTCCATCCACAGAGGGGAAATGCAGAAGTACCATCTGCTTCAGGGGCAAGAAGAGTCAGAGAAGGAGGGTCTCTGTCAGATGACTGGAGCTTTTTGGAGAGGTTCTCCTTTTCCTCTCTGGGCAGAATGGATAAGACAAAGCATTAAACGAGGCCTATTAATGATACGTTGAAATATTTTTAGTACCTGATATGATAGAACTTCTAATTAATAGTCTGGAAGACCCATACTTAGCTTCATTTGGAGTTGCCAGGTTGAGAAGTAAAACACCCACCTTCTTACACGTACCCAATGTATAGACTGGCTTCGTTCAGTAACACTTTGGTGCCTTTTGTTAGGGAGCAGGTAACTTACCTGAGCTGATACTGATGAAACAGAATTGCAACATGAGACAAGGAAAAGGATATATGAGATGGAGAAAAATGCAGAGATAAAAGACTATGTTACTACTTTATTTTTTCATCAACAAGTAGACAAAGAACTCATGAAAACTAGGATAGAGAAGGGGACTGGATTTTAGATGTCCCTTGATTAGTTTCAGGTCTGTTCCAGGGACTGTTATATTTAGTTATGTTGGCATTTACATGGCCTTATGTAGGCTTTGAAGTTATCAGCTCACACCTTATTAACAAGAGCTGAGGAAGACAAGGGTGGCTTGGACTTTTGTTGTCACCTTTGTTTATCTGGAGGCTGTTTTCTGCATGCCAGGGTTAACAGCTCAATAAGCCACCATCACTGCTCTTCCACAAGTCTTAGTATCTAATGTTGCACTTCTCAAAGGAGGCATCTAAAAGCAAGACATTTGGAGGGAAAAAGACAAGTCTGCTTTTGTGGTTTAACGTGCTCAAATCTCCCTTCAAAGTTTAAGCTGGACTTAAACTGCTTAAATTTCTGATGCTTTCTCAAGTTTCTGATCCTGAAGTTATTTGCCACTGCTGAGTAGCTCTTAATACAGTGACTATAATCTACACAGATTGGGCATAAGATATTGTGCAGGTGTTTGGATGGTTGTTTTTTTGGGCTTTTTTTTTGGTGTGTGTGTTAGAAATCTTTATTTTTCCTTTTTATATAGGTAGATACAATCCTGGAATAGGCTTCAGAGACCTTTTCAGGGAAAGTATTTCTGAGGTGCACAGAAAAGGATGAATAAAAATTTCTGGTACTAATTCACTTGCGTGGTCTTACCTCTATTGGGTCACACAGGAGATGATGTAGGGCTTGTGCATGAGTCAGGATGCTGCTGACACTGCAGCCTGAGTCTTTCTTCAGTCTAAACTTCACAGCAGAAAATGGCAAAGTTGTTTGCTGTGAACATGACTTGCTAATGCCTGTGAAATGTCTCCATTGTTTTATCTCCCCTGGCATTTTACCTCTAATTGGCAAACTTGGTCCCATCACATCCTGTACCTCAGAGCAGGAAAAGTGCTGCAGCGGTCCCCAGCTGGAAACAGTTCCAGAAGGGACCTATTCATGGATGTTCCCTGAGGTAACCCCTTGTTTTAGGTACAAATGCCTACAAAAGTTTGGCTTCAGTCTTTGTTAAATGAGGCCAGAAAACAAACAGTACCCAGGGAGGAGGAGGTGTGTCAAACAGTTAATTCAACGTGAAGTTTGAGTTTTGTAATTAATGTATGTTAAGTTTAGATTTTGTCACCTGATTCAGAGCAAAATGGAAACATTTCATGGTACATTTGGTATGTTAGAATCCTTAAATTGTTCTTTTTACATTTGTAATTCAGTCTTATTTTCTAAGTAACACAAACAAAAATGTCCCCTTTAAACTTTGGGGTTATGGTTAACGGAGACTAACTTGTAAACAGTGTGCATGTCATTTTTCTTTCTTTTTTCCTTCTCACTAAGAGAATAATTTAGTATTACATTAAAATTCTTTCTGTACACTGAAACAGAGCTGTTGCTGACTATTAGGTATCAGATTCTGCTTCACAGAGGAAGTAAAATATGAGGAAAGACTGAATTAGATTCACCAGAGAGGCTGGTTCAGTGGAACTGGACAACTAAGATGGGGGAGGAACATAAAACATAAAACCCAAAGCTTTTAAGGAGACCTTACCAGTTTTGATCAATATTAATAAGCTGGCTGTCCAATCATGCACTAATATAACTTTCAGAATGTGTTCTTGAAAAGTCATCTTCAGGCCTTGACTTATTCCTTAACGAGGTTTGAATTTTTAAGGCCTTTGAGCCTTTAGTTTTTATAGGAACTACTCTAATCCTCTTAAAGCAAAGTATTTGTTCAGAAAAAAAACCCACAACCTTAAGCACAGTTAATAGATAGCTTCAGGTTGGTTTGTATTTCTAGAGTAATTTAAAAAAAAAAATAGTAAATTAACATCTACATTAAGTTCACAGAGAGGTCAGAAGTAATTCAGTTGCTGATCACTATGCTCTGTTTAGTGTCCATACGATCCAGTCACAAGAAGGGTCATGGGATTTAATTTTCATGCCTGTTGTTAAGGTCTACTTGTTTAGATAATTGGAGCCACTGGACTGGTTTGTCTTTGAGCTGGAAAGAAGTCCCTAAAAGTAGGACATCATGTCATTAGTAGAAAAGAAATGCAGCCTAGGAAAAAAATTACAGAAAAAAAAGAGGAGAATTTTGTCATTGCATCAAGCATGTAAATAAACTGTTTGTGTGCTTGTTTTTTAATCTTTGGTGTATTGGGATTTCATACTGGATTTTAGTTGTCTTCTCATGCACACCTTAATCACAGCGGGTTTGTTAATATTCATTGAAGGGAGGAGTTTGTAAGAATGCTGATGCTAGTTGAGGGAGGTACAGATAGATGATAACTAACTACGTGTAACCAAAAAATGGCTCATTTTTGAGGTCATTGCAGGAAAATGCCTGCTAGGAGGCCTTTTTTATAATAATACCTTGAATATGAGGTAAGGCTTCAGGTTTTTTGTCTTCTTTTCCTGCCTTGAAGGTCTTTTCCAACCGAAATGAATCTACCTATGAATCTGTGAATCTTTTACAGACTTCACAAATTTTGGCTTGACCAAAAATGGTTAGGCATCTATTCAGTTTTTGACTGTGTTTCAGGATTCAGCCTGCACCAAAGGGGACCACAGGTCAACACACCTCAGCGCTGTCTTCATGGCATAAAATGGAGGGACTGTGTACACATCACCACATGAGTTGTATAAATCTGTCACAACTAGAATCCACACTTTTCTTCAGTAAATCTACATAAAAGAAACATTTATTGTTCTTTTAGTAACAGAAACGGTTGTTCTCTTACAGTTTGCTGGGACCTTGTCAGATGGTTTGGGAAAGACCATGGACAACAGACATCAGACGGAGCGAGAATACATTCGGTACCACGCTGCAACTAGTGGGGAACATCTGGTAGCTGGAATCCAAGGACTTGCACATGGTAAGCCTGAGCTGGAATTTTAACTCCCTCCTCGCTTGAAAGTAATAGTCAGATTGAAAAGAACATTTTCTGTTACTCTGGATGATTAATTGAAGTCAGGGAAGTGGAGCTACCATGGATTTTATATTTGAATTTGAACACATGCAGGTCAGGGTGTAGGGATTGTTTGGTTTTTAGGTTGACAGAAACTACATTTAAGACTAAGGTCTTTTCACACGTAGCTCTGAGTAAAAGCTTTTTTGCCAATTAAAATGAAATTTCAAAGAAAATTTACCCCAAACATCTATTTCGTTGTAGAGGCATAAAATCCCCAATCCAGACAGTCTTTTTGAGAGCCTGACATGCAAGTAAAAGAGCATGTCTGGGTGGTAGCTTTCCTGTGTTTGCTTTCAGTTCCAGAGTCCTGAGTTTCCTCACAATCAGTGCATCAGTTTAAAGTAGCATTTCACCAGTTGGGTTATTTTGTGGTTTTGGTTTAGTTTTCTTAAGTCTACTAAGAACTAGAGAAATTAATTTATGTAAAAGAGAGTGGTCTAATCTTAATTTGGCCAGAATCTCACATCAATTTAGTTCATGATTTATCTGGTGAAGAAAGTTAAATCAATACAGCCAAGTTTAAACCAAATATTTATATTTTGCATCATCTTGACTCAGTTTGTTTAAATGTCATTCTTTTAGAGCAACTGTTGTAGCCTGTAGAGATAATCTGTTTTTCATGCAGACTACAATCTTTTTCTATGCCGAACAAAAGTCTTTAGCTGGACTTTTGTTATAAAGAGGCACTGAGGTATTTAAATGGAGTGTGAGAGAAATTTCTCTCTCACTGGTGTGCTGTGAAGTCTGATACAAATTATATTGGTAGAAATGCAGGACATCTGAAATAGGTCAGTCTTTGCTGAAAAGTCTGTTATAAAAGCACTTTACTGTGTTGTATTCTCCAGTAATTAAACTGTTTTAAAATAACAGCCACTTTTTATTTTCTGTCTCAAATTGTATAAGGTTTTGTGGCAATAGGATTCTGTCACACTGTAAGTAACCACCTCAGGAACAGACGAGGTCTAGTTCTGTAAATACAGCTGGGAAATAGAACCATATAGAAATATTTTAAGGTATACATATTTAATAATTCAATATTTTTCTGTGGGATGTGATTGTGCATATCCCTGTGTGTACTACATATACAAAGTCACTCACTAATGTAGTCAGTTGTGAAAGGGGTTCAGTGTTACGTTAAATTCATGGCATGGTTCTGCCCGGCTCGCCAGTAAATCCCGTGGGCAGCAGCAGGGGTCTGTCAGTGTGGGGGGCAGTCCTGGCCTACTGTGCTGTTCTTCTCTTTGCCAGGTATCATTGGAGGACTGACAAGTGTAATAACTTCAACAGTCGAGGGTGTGAAGACCGAGGGAGGTGTCAGTGGTTTCATATCTGGCCTTGGGAAGGGGCTGGTTGGCACCGTAACCAAACCCGTGGCCGGAGCTCTGGATTTCGCGTCGGAAACGGCGCAGGCGGTGAGGGACACGGCAACGCTGAGCGGCCCCAGGTCAGTGAGCAAACACTGGCAAAATGTGTATTGGTAGCTGCTGCCATTTCGGATCTGATTCTTACCTCACCCAAAGGAACAGTCATTTAATCAAATTTACTCTGAGCTGTTATTAGTGCGTAACCCATTTCAGCTTTCTGTTGCTTTAAAAATGGCATTTTTTGATACTATAACAAGACTCGAATTTGCACAGAAAAACTGCAACATGAAAGAGGAATTAGTAAAATACAGATCAGATTTAGATTAAGGCAAAATTTTTAAAAGGCTGTATGTAATGAGATTAAAGTTAGACCATGGAATCCTTACACAGAGCTGAAATGGAAGAGTTGTTCTTCCTGCTCCACTTCCAGGTTCCATTGAGCCGTGTAGAAAAAAAGCTCTTCAAAGGTCTGTAGAGTTCTGGCACCATTATAGTGTCATTATCTTCAAATTTTCATTTTGTACGTTAGTTCTCACAAAAAGTGTTGCTATTTGCTCTTGTGTCCACATGCTTATCTGTTCACCCAGACGTGTGGATGTTAAGTGTCAGCACATCAGGACAGATGCTTTGGCTTCCTTCCTGTGTTCAGTTACTAGCACAATGTGGTCTCTACAAAATAACAATGCTTGTTTTAAGTAAAGGAATGTTCATTAGCACTGACTGTGAATATGGAAGAGGGAAAGGGCTAAGTTCTAAAAAGGCTGCCCTGAGAGAAGATTCCTTTTGTGGCCAAGAGTTACTTTATATGACAGGACTATGCCAAGAAGCCCTGCTGTATGTAAGTGAGATCCAGCGTGCTGAGGAAGTGAAAGAAAACCCTAAGTACGTTGTATTGTTAGAAAGCTTAGAGAAAAATTTTTGCAAAATGTTGGGTTTTCTGGTTGTTTGTGTTCCCCATTTGGCTTTTCCATTTCCTGTGTTTTATTATGCCTTGGACTCCTGAACCATCTACCAATAAGAACAATAGACTTGACAAAGTGTGAGTGAGGTGCAGGACACTGTGCAGAATTAATGTAGGTGTACTTTGTTGTGAAAATGGAAGTGTTTACATGTCTCTATCTTTTGTATTTGGTACTCAGTTTGATTTGTAAAACTGAGAGATCAAGGATTACAAGTTGGTAAATACGTACACAGACACAAAATTGCAAGAGAACTCTACGTGCATCCCTGAGAAAACACATCTGCTGTTTGGTGTCTACCTGTCTTAATTTTGTGACTGTACATGTTGCTTGGTCGATTTAAAGGTGGGGAGGAAGACACCTGGCTCTACTGTCTGTTGTCTTACAGGTTGAGCTATGGTTTTATCATGGTTTGTTTCAAGATACACTTAAAATGCACATTTTGGCACACTGCTGTGAGATGCAGCCTGTACACAGGTGCGATGATGTTAGCAAGGGGGAAGGCAAGGGCTGCAGCCAACCTTCTCCCTAGCTCCTGTTTGCCTGTGTGACATATTTCCCTTTAACTTAACTGTCACTTAAGAGCTGAGCCTAAGACAGATGAGCTGAACCACATTTTTGCTTCCACTAGATTCTGAAATACATTGACATAGACAAGCACTGTGAAATTGTTGTAGCATCTATGCACACTTGCAAAAAGTTTCTTACCCAGCAACCTACTACAGGGGGAAAAAACAACAAAAACAAACCACCACCACCAACAACAAAAAACCCTTTCTCAATCACAACACTCCTGTAGTCTACAAAATCTGATCAGAATGGTTTTTTAGATAAATAAATGCACTTGAGACTGTGTAAACAATATACAAAGGGGAAAAAAAAAAAAACAAAACAAAAACACAACAAACCCCACACCACTACCTATAGCAACCTTGCACTCGTGTTTTGTTTGGTAAGGGGTTTTTTAATGTGTTTACATAATGAAGTAACTAAATTATTCTTTCAGGGTATAAAAAACAACAAAAGACAACAAAGGATTTGTACATTTTTTAGACTGCTGTGTACCAATATCCCCCTGCTGCATTTGTTAACTGTTCAAGTATGTGTGGTTTGGAATCCAAATGGAGCAGTGTTCCAAACCCAAGCTGCTGGCTCCAGCTGAATGTTCTGTTGAAGCATGCTGGGCCATGTGTCGACTCTTCCAGGCTAAGTACAAAAACAGCAAACCCTGATGAATACGAGTTTATGGCAGTAACTGATCTCAAGTGTGGTTTCAAACAGTTGAAGAATGTGATAAGAGCTGTCTTGACCTTATCTTCAGACTGACAGCATATGTGCGAGTTTCCGGTACTGGTGCAAAGTGGAGTCAACCAGTTAATTACAGTTGCATTTAAATAGCGTGCTACGTAACCATAAATTATAGGCCCATTGCAATTCTCTAATTACAAGGTTGACTTTTGAAAAGGCCCTGGATTGAAGCTGCTCGACTTTAACCATTGGATCAGTTTTGAGTGAGATGAAGTATTTTAATTGAGGGTGTAGTTTTTCCTAAAAGGCACGTTCTAATTCCAGCAAAGTTACTGAACAGAGCTGTGGAGGACTCTGTGCTGCTGCGATCGTGCTGCATGGCCAGAAGTCTCTTTTGGCTCCAGAATGTGTTGAGCTGTGCTGGGACTCGTGCAGCTGGCACAGGCCACGTGCTGGGAGCGTGGAGCCAGGCGTGCGGCTGAGGTGCGGGCGATGGCTGTGCAGCTCAGAGTGGGACTTTAGGAGGTGATGTGCTTAAAGGGCAAGAAAATATTTTTTAAATCTGACTTTAGACTGGACTTTTTCAAGGCTAATCTTGTAACTTGTTATGTAACCATATAATTTATTATGCTTGCTCTTTATTAATAAAACTGCCTTAATACTTTTAATTTTAATGCAGGGGAGAGCATAAAACAGTTGTTGACAATGCAGCATGCATCTAATTTATAAACAGTTAATGCCTGTGACTTGATACCTTTTTTTGAGTAGGTTTTGTGTGTTCCAGCTACTCGAGTGTCACATACAAGAGTTCTGATTATTTCCATATTTGTCATATACTGCCAAAAGTCTTAAAGGCAAGTTCAAAACAGGAAAGCTGTTATGTCTCTAGATATGCTTGGAAAGCTCTCTCCTAGAAACGTGTTTTAAGTCCTAGTGCAGCACAAGTAAAGAACATTTATATTTAGATGTGAGTCTGACTTAAGTAGTGCAGGAAACTGCCACTATGGCTTTCTCGCAGGCTTCTGCCAGGTCAGTGCAAGTTCAAGATTTCTCTTGAACTGGTGCTGCAGGGGTTTGTGTTCTTTTCTGGTAGTCACAATGTGGAACTTGGAAGTAAGAGAGAACTTCATGACCTACCCAATTTTAATGAATTCTGTCAGGGAGCTACGCTGGGTTAGTAAGAAAAGTTTGCGATTGGCAAACCATTAATGGTCACAGAAAATTCTTAGGTAAATATTTGATTCTTCTCAATGTACTTCACCTGGAAGCAGCAGTCTGCACTAGTTGTTCGTTTGTTCACCACTTCTTTGCCGTCGCTCAGAAATGTGCAATGAGCTTGCAGAGTTTGAGACAATGTCAACAGCAGGTGATTTTTGGTGTGTCCATCCTCTTAGCCATGTTTTCAATGATAAGGTCAGTCACGAGGTGTAGACTTGAGAGCCACAAGTACTGGGGACACTGAGAAGAAGCAAAAGAAAATATGTACCTAATTGTCTGGAACACGAACTCAGCTAATGTCCTGCAGAATATATTCTCAAGGTTCTCAAGTTTTAAAGATAAATCTTGCTTGAACCGTAACACCTCTGTATGTGTCCCAAATTCTGTCCTGACCTTGGGCTTGATTTAGGTCTGACTTCAAGAGTCTTTACAGTAATGTCAGTCATGTATGGGCCACAACTGTGATGAACAAGACGTCTGTCTTCTCCTGATAAGCCCTTCATAAGATTTTGCTAGAAGCCAGATAGAAAATACATTTATCATCTAGTGTAAATTTAAAATTTATCATCTTGCGTAAATCTGGAAACAGATTTTCCACACAGGACAGTTCAGCTGATTTATCCATCTGATCTCTAAATTACTTGAGCACTGTGATTTCCTTCATATCCTTTTTTATCCCAGTGGGATAAGAGGTCTTTATAACATTCTGTTTGCTTTTGAGCACGCTAGTCCACTGTGCTCTGCAGCACCCTGTTTAATGGCTGCAGACATTGGCTGTTCTCACTGTTGGCCTTACCTCCCATCTTCAGTCACTGCTGAACTTGGCTGTGTGGGTTTACATTCTTCTGCCATTAGTCTGTCCAGATTCTTCCACTGCTGCTGTTGAGTTGCTTTGAAATCCCCCCAGGCTCTAAGTTCCCATCAGGACTGTGTGAAGAGGGACCGTAGTGTCCCTGTCCTGTGACAAGCTGTGCTCCACAAGTCATCCAGAATTGCATTGGCTGGTTTTACTGCCATATCACATTGCAAACTGATATCCAGTCTTCTGCTTGCTGTTTTCCCCCAAGAGTTTTCTTTTATTTTTTATTTTACTGCTTTGCAAAGATCTCCTCAGCATTCAGTATATGTGTTCTGGATTACTTTTCCCCAGATGAACAAGGTTGCAATTTTGTAGATTGAATCCCATTTAATTTCCTTGCCATACTTCTGACCTCTTCAGGTTCTTTAGTACTTCACTGTCCTCACTAGAATTTTAAACACTTATTAGTTTGTACTCTCCAAATATAATTTTACATGCTGCTTTTACTAGATCTTTGAAGTTAAGCAAGCCTGGCACCTCAGCAGACACTTTTCCCTGCTTTAATCATTTTCCCCTGCTTCAATGATTTTCTGTTGCCAGTCTCACCTGCTCAGTATTCTTCCATTACATTTTAAGTTATCACTGTAACTTTGTGTAGTTTTGTTGGAGATGCTGTTCTCTCTGGATGGCTGCTCTGGCCTGTTGTAAGTAGATATTCTTGTGGGGGGAGCAGTTCTTCTAACTGCAACCCTGTACCTCTTCCATGTGGATAATTTCATCCCAAAACTGTAGCTTTTTTTCTGAAAATGCACCTCAGCTATTTTAGTTTCTTAAGTAGGAAGAGACACAAATCCACCATCTAAGACCAAAAATGATTTCTAAATAAATGAAGCTGCCCTTGAGAATGAACAAAATTTGGCTCTCTGTTCCTTTTGCCTATTCAACAGGTGCTTCTTACTGCCATGAGATGCTTCTGGCTTCTAGTCGTGGCCATGGTTTTCTTTTCTACAGCTTTCTGTAGGAATGATTTATTTTTTTCTTGCCTTTACTCAGAGTTATTTTCCAAAGGAATGACTAGGATTAGAAGTGCAGTCTTTCCTAGACTGCACAGAAGCAAGCCTCACACGCTGTACATCAATAAACGAATAGAGCTTTTTGTCAAAGAAGGCTCAAGTAATGATTCTGTCTGCCTGGCAGTGGAATCCTGTCAAGATTGCTTTGCAGATTCACTCTGCTTCCCCATAAAGCTCTATGGAAGGAGTTCAAGCAGTTGAGGAGTGTGGTTATTGCTCTTCTGGAGTGCCTAAAACCATGGGAAGGGAGGAAGCAGCACACCACCATCCCACATTTCACTGCACTTCTGAACCTCCATACTCCTACAGTACTGATCTGAAGAAGTCAGTCTTTAGTTAAAAAAAACTACTTCAACAAATAAAAATACACTTTTCAAATTGTTCTGACTTTAGAAATGAGTAAAGTTAAGCCCAAGGACTTCTGTGTGTGAGAGAAATACAAGGGGCAGCTTTTTTTTTTTCTGGAGCCCTCCTCCAGGATCCACAGGCTGGGCATCCCGCAGTTCAGCCCTTTGCCTTCCCCTCTAGGACAAAGAGCTGGAGGATAATTACTTGGGAGCACAGTGCCTGTTCTTCACAATAAAGCAGAATTTGCCATGCATGGTTGAAGAAAGTAACTCTGATCCATGTAGCTTTCATCATTTTTTTAGCCTACAGGATGTAGTAAAAGAAAGATGACCCTTTAGTTTGTTTAATCATATTTTATTGCAGAGTCTATAATTCTAGAGCCTCACATAAAAGAATGTCAGGATCTCCTGTGTTCCTCCACTGGCTGTTGTAGGAGAGCACTGTTAGCAGCTTAGCACCTGGCAGAAGTCCGGATGATTTGGGGAATCCAAACCCTGCACTAGTGTATCCCTCTGCTTTTCCTTTTTAGAGGAAACAGACAGCAATTAGTCTGGGCTGTGAATCCAGCCCATAGCACCTTTAGATGCCTCACTGCTAATGCCTTGCTTTATGTCTGAATCATGCTTCCAGGAGGCTGTTGCTCGATGTGTGCATTACTAGATACTGTTTATGTTTGGAATATTTGTGAAATCAGTTGTCATTACAGTTTGGAGCTACAGCAGCAACATAATCCTCCATTAATACTGTATAGACGTGGTTACTTTCACATCTGTATGTGAGCGTTTTTAAGTAACAGGAGGTTTTGAGGGGGAAAAAAAAGCATTTACTTTATTGCATTAGGCAATGTCTAATCATGCAAGTCTTACTTTTTGTGTGTATTACATCTGCTTGGCCTCTGAGGCTTATGAGCTACAGTTTTGTGTACCAGTGTCTCAGACAGGAAGACTTGAAACACACACCTGACCTGCTTGAGAAATGACCCTTCTTCAAGCCCAGGGGTTAAAGTTCCTGAGGCTGTTCACTAGAGCATTTCACTTCTGGGCTTTTATGCATCCTACATATTAGCAAAGAAGTTCTAGATGGTTTAAACTCCAAGAGAGAGTGCTAAAATGTTAGTTAAAATTTGTGTAACTTCTGTTTAAAGCCTTTTTGCTTTGCCCTAACTAAATGTATTCCTGAACAAAAGCCTGGCCGAAGGAAAAGGTGCAGTCACTGGGTTCACCACTGGTAACGTGTCTGTTAACATTAAAAAGGGAGACCATGAAGGACTGAACTGTCATTCTGTGTACCAGCAGCTAGTTTGTAAGTAAGATTTTTCCACTAAAACAGTAGTGTTTAACATGTTTGAGGACAGAAGGATACCCCAGATGTGTTCAGGCTGTTGGTTAAGGGACAGAAAGAGACAGAGGCACTGGAAGGGAATGTTGCCAGGGGAGGACAGATGAGTGAAAATGAAAAACATGGAAGTGAATAAAGCCAAGTAGTTAGCCAGGCAGAAAATGTGAAATTGTTTTTCTTTAGATGTCTGCTCATTACTAGCAACAAATAATTTCAAAAATATGAATGAATACAGAGTTCTTCCTGGGATGGTCTCCACACAACCAAAAGGTTTACTAGCGCCTTGATAAGTTCTGGTGAGAGGCAGGTGTCATCCCATCAGTGTGAAGGGCACGCTGTGGAGAGCAGCCCTTGGCAGGCTGGTGCAGTCCACAGGACACAGGACACTGCTGCTGTGGCCACGTCCCCAGCGGAAACCAGACGAAGCAGTTTTCATTGTGTGCAGGAACTGACTGGGGAAAGGTGCACGTTTGGGAGGAAGTGGCTTTGTGTGTGTCGGGCCCATCTGGTGCAAAAGGCTGAGAATGGGTGTCGTGGGCACGACGCTTGCTCAGCTGCCACCCTCTGAGGGCACAGGGAAGCTGCAGCTTCGCAGGCAGGCAGACGTTTGCAGTAGGAAATGAACGTTCTCCGGTGAGGTTAAAGCCAAGGCCTGGCATAGGCAGTCAGAAATATAAGTCATTATCAACCTCCTTCTGAAAAGAGATGGTAAATCCTTTGTTGGATTTACCACAGGTTTATTCTACTACTTACATTTTACATGACAATTAAGAGGGCTGCATTGTCTCCCCAAAATGGAGTTCTTATGCCGTGTGCCCACTTTGCAGCACATGGCTATTAACTGAAAGAAATGCAGCTTAACAGGGAGAAAATTTTATTTCCTATGGTAATACTTGTCTTTCTAGACCCTGCATATTTTGTCCAATTATATTTCAGCAAAAGCTTCTGGACACCAAGGCCAAAAAGTAAAAGAAACACCTTCTATTGTGTTGTACGTTTCCTGTTTTCTGGCGTTTGGGTTTTGGTCTTTTTTTTAGAACCTTTCTTAATCAGAAAGCACTCAGCTAAACGATGCTGCTGTTTTGATGTACTCTATGTACTGGTTTTCTTGGTTTAAAACAATTCCAGAGAGCTGCAGATTTCACTGCTCTGCCATAGTACCTCCTAGAATGGAATTGGAGAGATCTTCAAAAAGAAAAAAAAATTATATTCATGTGTTAGCATCAGCAGAGCAAACTAAAAAGTCACTGAAAACCAGGCAATAAAGTATTTGCAATTTCCATTCACAAATCTACTTAGAATTAGGCGAGATAAGTTGAAAGCATTTGTGCACCAGCAACGAACAACAGCTTTATTCAAAACAGACGTGTCTGTTGGAAGGTACCAGGACAAATCGTCAGACTGCATTAAACCCGTCGGACTTGATCCCCAGAACTGAAGAAAAAGCTAATACACATTCCATGGGGTTTTACAATATCTTTTGGCCCTCTTATGAGTATTTTCAGTTCATAAAACTCAGACAGGTGAAGCTGGTGTAGTGCAGTAGGACTACAGCATTTGTTTATTTACTTCTTTCTGCTCGCCAGCGCAGCGGCTGCAGGACCTCGTGTCCTGAAACATCTCCCTTGTGCCAAAGGGGTGAAGTCTGGTACAGCAGGTCTGGGGCGGCTGTCAGGGAGTAACTTTTACTAGTCTTAACAGTGCTGAAGGCAGGCACAGATGTTTTCTGTACTGAAGAATGAACACATGGGTACCTTACATTACCTGCATCGTCAGCAAGAGTCGTTGTGGGCTTCCGCCTGTGTGTTTGGTTCTCTCGTGTGTATTTGGAATACCATCTTTCCAGGTATCTTTACGCTTGCTTTTACTCTAGATGGTTTCACCCAGAGATCACATCAAAGGTTTCTTTACATCCTTAATTTTGTCTTCGTTATCCAGAACTGTCCTTATTGCTGCAGTAATAAAGCTTTGAGTAGAGATGATCTGAGCATATCCGAAGGTGGACTCTTTCCGTTCTGAGGCCAGATATAAAGGTGCAGGAAATGCCTGTTATGTACAGAATATAAATCTTCTTTACATACAGTATTTTCAGTAGTTTTGTGTCTTAATAAAATAACTTGCTGCATCCTCTTCCCAAGAATAAATATCATGACATTGGGTTCTCGGAGGTTACTCCACATGTTTAAAATGGTAGAAATATTAAACTACATGGCTGGACAGGTAGTACTGTTTGTACTGACAGGGTTTTTTTTTCTAATTCAAAGATATGGCATTGCTTTAATACCACTGCGGAGCAGTTATTTTAAGCCAGATGAGGTTCATATTTATGTAGTAATTACAGGCTTACTTGAAAGCGAGGGACCTTGAGGCGAGGTATGTGCTAACGTCCTGCCCGGCTGTTTACCTGTTACTAGACAGATTTTCTCCTTTGTCATTAAGGGTGAGGTTTTCTGTTCAGTCCTCGTCCGGAGGCTGTAGATGGGAGCCCAGGGCCTGCTGGGATGGGGTTTTACACTTGTGCTGTCCTTTTGCCCTTCCACTGAACTCTTTTCATTTCAGTCATGAGCAAACAGTCAGTGCCTGAACTAACAACCCTGCAATCCTCCAAAGCACGCCTCACTTACAGTACCAAACAAAGGGAGGCCCACGTGGGCCGGCCCAAGCCAAGGAATGCAGCTTCGGGGTTCTGCTCCATAAATTTAACCAGCACGACAAAAAGGAGATAATATGAGCCTTCGTGATGATCTGAAAGGGGGAGGTTTGTGTCCCATTGATTGCGGTCTGGCCTATTGCCAGGCCCCGAGCCTGACCGACAGTTGAACCATATCGTTAAGGCGTGTAATACAGCTCGAGTCTTGTACAGCAGCCAATGAGTACATATCCAGAGGGCAAAAGTTTATAAAGAGTTGAGGCTGTCCTGTTTAACCCTCTCACACTGCATGTAATATATACTGCTGCCATTCAGAAATAGTCACATTGCTAGTAAAAATGTAAACCTTCAGCTTTCTGTACTTGGAAAAAATACATGTGTGTCTGATTTCTAATGTGCAGCAGATTTATAAAGTGATCTGAGAAAAATACGTAAAACTGGTTTTGTTTTTTTTTTTTAACAGCAAAAAAAAAATATCCAAGCCACTTTTTTTTTTTTTTCAGTACATTTTATTCATAGTTGCCTTTTTTGCTCAGAGATGTCTTCTGGGTTGTTCTGCAAACTCTTTCATGCAGATGGAGCTATTTATTGCCTTGATGTCACCTCATTTAGCATGTGGCTGGTATTTTCATAGATAATTCTTTTGCCTAATGTTGCTGTTAACATGTGGACCACTCTTTATCGCTTTTTTAAGTACAGCCAGTTGATTTGAATTGTTCTTGCGACTGCTAACTTTAAAAATCAAACCAAACCGAGTAGCTTTTCTTTAGGTGGAGTTTGTGCTACAGGACTTTGCCTGTTGCAGCCCTGAAAAGTGCTTCACACAGCCCTGCAAAGTACCAGCTGAGAAGTACTTCACACAGCTCTTCATGCACACCCAGCAGCTCGTGTCCCGGTGCTGGGCAGGGGCCTCTCCTTTGCTTTCTTGGTGGATTTGCTTTCTCAAAAAGGCAGGAGGAGTACAAAGTAGAAACATTTTTGCTACACTGGAAGTACGTCACACTCCAAGTGAGGTGACCATTTGCATTTACAGCAAATGGGTATTGTTTGGCCAGCATGGTTGGGTTTTGATGGGCACAGAAATAAGACCAATGCTCCATATACTGCACTGCCCTGCCTGACTGCAGACTGTATTCAGAAGCTTTAAGACCCCACACTATGTCCTGAGGCAGAGTAATGTTATGGCCCTGGGTACTTTGATCTTCACTAAGGCGTGTTCAGTTCATGTTTTTCAAATAGCAGGGATTTCTTGCAAATGCCTAAGAACTGTATCTTTTCTGTTGAATCCAAAGGTGAGTGGGAGCATTTTCCAATGCATTTGTGAGATGGAAATTTTAAGGTGAAGACTCATCACCACTCTGGTCAGTACAGAAGGAGTCCGGGAGACACTGGAAACTGAGATGGCAGTGTTAAATTTTAACTTCTTAAGCTTGATGGTATCAAAGAGCTTGAGAAAATGTTCATTTGGTGCACAGCCATTGCAGTCGGAGGTGCAGCAAGTGCCAAAGGTTGGGCACAGGCTGATGCACAGAGTGTGGCTGGTGCAAGTGCCATGCAGCTCTCTAGTCCACAAGCACATACACTGCACCCAGATCTGGGGTTTGTAAGGTGGACAGCATTAGAATGTGCCATTGGGGTAAATGGTTCTTGATGTCTTAATTAAACTCTTCTCACTTCCTTTTGACCTTGGAGCCTGAGGACGGTGTGTACCATCACAAACCAAATGAATAGTCTTCAGTTTTATCTTGTAGGCAAAAGAAAGAGGCAGGGGAGAAGAGCTGCACCTCCAAGGAGTTGGCAGCAGTGGCCTACATGATAAACAGTTGCTTCTTCAGAGTGCTATAGTTCTCCTAAAAGTATATTGGGTCAGACAAAGGTCTCCAACATCTGAGCTGGTAGATCCCTCGAAAGGGGAGGGATTTGACTGTAAGTGGGAGGTTTTACCCCTGGCCACCATTTATTTGCATGTTTCTGCCTGAAACGAGCATTTTGGGAGTGCGTTTAACAAGCACAATATATTCCGTGCGCTTGCTGGAATAAACGGTGCATATAAGCTTCCTCAGATATGTGGTCAGCAGGGAGCTGTCTGGCTCGTGATTTTACACATTCTTGCATCTAACAGAGACATTCTGATGCCAAACCCAACACTCAGCTGGACTGGGCTGCGTGTGCGTTTTTAACACACCTTCACAGCATCTGTGTCTGTGTCTGGGTATGAATTCACCCGGAGCTGGGCCAGCCCTCTGCCTTCAGCCCTCCTGTCCTCCAGACCTCATCTGCCCGTTGGGAACTGCAGCAGAGTCCAGCACTAGGGAGGAGGCAACTGTACTCACGCTTTGAAATACAGCACGACCATCTGCCAGCAGAGTCACAGTGGAACACGAAGTCTAGATTGCCATAGGTTCTTCTGAAATTAGGCCCAAGTCATTTAATGTTCTCAGACACAGAGAACTAGCACCTAAAAAAATTGTCTGCCCCCTTATGCTCAGTAAATGCAGGGGCCGTTCCTGCCTATCCCAAGGGCTAAACACTTGAAACAAAGTACTGAGCAAGTCCATCAGTGAGGAAAAAATGGTGGAAATTGTACTTTCAGTATCCTGCAAAGGTGTGACATGAAATCCAGACCACGTCAGAAGTGGCGTACGTTTGGTTTCAGCTGTTAGCCTTTGGTCTGTGGTGTGACTCCATCATCTGTGGTTTGCTGCCGCACCAGCCAGACTTCTAGGTTCATTTTTACAGTATAAACTGTTGAGCATTTAATTTGTTCTGGCACTTCTGAGTAAGCTTTAACACTGTGTCCTCCCGTTACGTGTCTCTGAAACAAGTCCTGTCCTCGTTCTTCATCTCTTGGAATTTGTGTGCATGGGATGATGATACTTATGGAAGGCTGCAGGGGCAGCTCAGGCCTGACCTGGGCAACTGTAGCAAGTATTTTAGTAGTTGTATTTTATGTATTTATGTAGTTTATGTATTTTATGATATTTTATGATAGAAGATGTAAGGCTATTCCACCTTTAACTTACCCGATTAAGTCACTCCTTAATGTCTGAAGTGCACTAAAGCCTCCTTAGACAAAGCACTCCCTGTACTTATGAAGCAGACTTTTTCCAGAGCCAAGTAAGTAACAGGTTTGATATTATTTCTTCAAAATACTAGCAGCAATTGAATCGTTTCATAGGCTTGTATTACCTGCCAATTTTCCTTTGAACGCAGGTTGTTTTGTAATTATTGCAAGGGGATAAAAATTGTTCCCAGGCTGAAAGTCAGAATGCCAAGTTACAGCCCAGAGCAGGCTTTTATCAATAAATTTTATGCAAACCTGAAAAACCACGTTTACAATGGAAACACTCACAGAATTTGAGCTATACCAGAACCAGTAACTGCTTTAAATGGGTTGGAACACCTTTATGAATGTGACCTGATGGTGACAGTTGGGGGAAGTTTTGGCAGCTGGGTGTAGCTGAAGAAAATTAGTACTAGAGAGTGTGAGGGAGACACCTGTGGCCAGAGATCTCTTTGGAGGGCCTACGTGGGTGATTTGCACACCAGTGTTTGTCACAGAACAGACGTGGGGTTTGGTGGCAGGCAGACAGTACAGCAGGCAAAGTCTCTGTGGAGAACCTCTTCTATTAAATAATGGTTTCAGATGCCAGAATTGCCTCTCCTGTCACTTGGAGCTGTTGTTTGTGCAGCATTTGGGGTGTTCTTGCAAATCTTCCAGTTATGGATCAAAATCTGTATACATGCTCAAGCTGGGCTTTTTGCACAGACTGGTAGTTGCCAGTGCTGGGCTCTTACCAAGGGGACAGATCAGAAATGCCACAGATAGACATTTTTAATGAGAAGTTGTAGTGATTACTGTGTTGGTCACAGGGTTTTTCCTTGCTCTTTTTTTTTTCTCTCAGAAGTTGCTACATTTCCTAAAGTTGTGTTGTCCTAAATAATTACTCTGGGAGTGATACTGAGGAAACTGTAAGGTCTACATTTGTATATAACTTAAGAAGTGCAAGGTGTTGTTTTCACAGACTGGCATCCATTGATACACAAAGTTTGATACCTTCTGATTTCTGTTTCATATTTTTGTCAAAGCAGTCTAGGTATAGTTCAAGGAAATTTTATAGGTCCAAAAGACACTCAGAGATGAGTAATAGTTATTGTTCTCAAAAACACTGTATGTTGGGTATGCTTGGCAATAATCACATCTGCATACCTGATAGTGAAAACCTGATAGGCTGAACGTGGAGAGAAGGGACAGGGGTGAGTAATTCTGTAGAACATGTCATGTCTTTTTTAGAGCTTTTTCTCAATCTAAGTTGGTAAACAATTACCACCAATAACACTTGAACAGCTTCCTTACATCAGTAGGTCGGTGATTTGTTTGATTACAAAACTTCTGGCTTAAAACTGGTCAAGTGAATCACAAGAATTCTGTGAACTGTTAAGGAAAAGCCAACCAATTAACACTGTTAACTGTGCTTAGTGTGCACAGTCATCTGAAGCGAGATTCTCCAGTGTGCAGCTTTGTCTGAGCAGTGAGGGACTGCAGTGTGTGCCTCAACCTTCTGACACCATTTCCAACCTCTTTGTGTCTTCATTCAGCAGCACTCTTCCCTGCTGTGACCAGTAGACGTGAGGGCATTTCTGTCTTGTATTGCCTTTGTGTGCTTATTAAAAAAGAATCAGCAAAGCTGTTGAGTGCATGTTTAATGTAACACAGATGTGGGCACACCACCGTTCATTCCGCTTTACAAATCTTCAGCTTTTTGTATTTCATCAGGGTTGCTTATTATTTACAGAACGTAACTTGAGACAGTAGAACAAATTTTTAGATTAAAAAAATCAAGCCGTGTGGAATGTTTTTAGCTGTCCAGACCAAACAGACCAGTTTGCCAAGGGGCTGATGGAGTAAATCAGTGCAATTTGTGCTAGCACTGGTGGCACTTAGTTGAAAAGCAGCTGACCTTCTTATCACCAAGAAAAGAATTATCTTTATGACCAGGATTAACATTTTAGCATGGGGGGGCATTGTGGGGACAATAAGCACTGTACTCTGGAGCGCTTCTTCCATTTAAAACAGAAACAAAACCTAAACACAACCACAACCAGACCCACAGCTCACAAACCGCCAAGCCTTCCAGAAGTTCACTGTGGTGCCTGCTGCTTTGGCAGCACTAGTTCCTTCTCTCTGACCTGCTTCAAAGCCAGACAGTAGAAAACAGTACTCACCCATGGTCTGGTTTCTGAGGAGCAGGTCTGATTAAAAGGCCCCGTTCTCTCCTCATTTTTACAGTGGTCTTGCTTGTGATGCTTTAGGTACCCCCTCTCATGGTGCTACAGAATATATGAGGAAATAGCACAGTTAAACATTTATCTGAAAGATAGTTAATGTAAAAACTGCTATGCAGTGGTGCTGCTTGCCCCTGTATGGATGGTTTGAGCTTTCCTGAATGCACAGTAGGAGAATGTCTAAGTAAAAAGTTACTGACTGGCCAGTAATTGAAAGTTACATTATGTTTCAGGCATTCACTCTTTAAACTTGTCAATAGAAGCTACAGCGGATGCAGAGAGGTTTAAGTGGGGGCTTCTTGGATAAGTAAAATTTTGCTATTTTATTGGTTTTGGAAGTTAGGAAGTAGGACAGGCAGCAAGATGTGACTTACTCCAGTTGGAACTCTCTAATTTCTTTGGAACTTTGCCTCAACGTTTTGCATTTCATGAAGGCAAACACCTACCTTTATGCAGCAAAACTGCAGTTTTCCTCTGGCATTTTTTAGCTTGTGCACACAATACTGTAATGTCAAAGCAGGACAGGTAAAGCAGTGAGAAGCAAAACTGAAAATTTGACTGGTAACATTTTACTGGCACTATTAATGACAACGTTTGTTACGGTTTCTTAAGTCCTTGCTCCATTTCAGATTCTTTTAGTTGGAGAATTTCCACTTCTCATTTCATCCTCCCTGCTGACAAACTGACTTTCCGTCTTAGCTTAACCACAGTTGAGCTGAAGTGGTCAAGAGCTTCTTCTCTCAAAGGGGATCAGTGACAAGCACAACTTCGAGCCACTGTAATTTGTTACACAGATGAGGGATGGAATCATCTCACTAACAAAAGCAGAACTTACCAGATAGTCATAATGAATTAAAAACACAAATTGGCTGCTGTTTTTTTCTGCAGTGCTGCAAAGCCAGTGTCTTTGGCTTCTACACCTTGTTTGTGAAATCTGTTGATGGCACACAGACAATAGCCAAAACACTCCGAGAGGGCAGTCACCCAATGGGAGAGCAGCAAGGAGGATATTCAGTCATGAATGCCATGTGAGAGATTCTGGTCCAGTAACATTTACTGCAGCCAGACAGGGAATGGGGGGAAAAAAATAAATGTCTGTCACCATTAGAAGTCAAAGGTGTCGAAGACTCAAAGGAAAACAAATTTTAAAAGGGTGTGTGGGTTTGAAGTCTGGGGCAGGACTGCTGAAAGGGAAAGGTAACAACGAAACCAGGCTCCAGAGAAAACATCTGCAGAGAGCAAAGCTTAGGAGGAGAGTGCTGGGCTGTGCTATTGCCAGGCAGCTTAAGAAGAAAAGGTCGTTATTTTTTCCCCTCTTTTGATCAGAAAGGATAGAAGCAGTTCACTGTACAGGATCTTTACAAGGAATCAAGATGGGAAGTAGAGAGCACTAATCAAAAATGGGGCATTTGGCTTTGAGCAGGAGCCAGAGAGCTGTGAGGAGTGTGTGGCAGCCGCAGAGTGCTGCTGCTGGGAAAGGAGAGGGGCTGAAGCAGGGCTAGGAGCCTGGACACAGCTCTTCAGGGGCAGGGCGGTTCAAAAGCTTAAAGGAATTCACAATATTATTTTTTAACGAAATACTGCAAAGGGAGGAACCTGTCTTGCAGTTCTCTAGTGCTGGGGCCAGTATCAACTCTGATGTCTGCTAGGCCACACATGCGTGCCTCTTTTATCATTGTCATTTTTTAATAGATGCTCATGAGAGGTAACGTATGAGCAACCCTACTGTGGAGACTAACCATGGATTTTTCTTCTGTCTTAACTGCATGTTCCTACTTCTGTAACCCTTCACTTTTCATACTGCTGACACCGCCCATCAATGTGAGCTCCACCTCAGTCGATGCACTCTTATTTTAGGTAGAGAAATGAGAAGAAACAGACAAATTGGTAAAACTCTGCTGATAAACAGATCCCAAAATTACAGCGAGTATACCCAGTTTAGATTGCTTCTTCCTATAAATGTAGCACATTGGCCCTTAACTGTAGAAGAAAACTGGAAGACGTTTCTTTGAAATGTAAAAACCACATGAATTGACCCCATGTCTTCCAGATGAAGTATTACAGAATCTAGATGCCGTGTTTGTGAAGATCCTGTATTTTTAAAGGCTTTGCCACACCTCGTATTTCCAAATGAACAGACCAGGTGTCAGTGGGAGGGGAGTTGCTGCTGTGGCACTGAGTCTCTGCTCTGCCCGCAGGACGCAGGCGGAGCGGGTGCGGAAGCCGCGCTGCTGCAGGGGGCCGCAGGGGCTGCTGCCTCGCTACGTGGAGAGCCAGGCAGAAGGGCAGGAGCAGCTCTTCAAGCTGACAGACAACATCCAAGATGAGTTGTAAGTACTTACACCATTCCTTCCAGTGACTCTCTCTGCTGCCACAGCATCTTCGTGTCTTTGGGGAAGAGGGACTGAAACTGCTCGACGCACGTCCCCGGTGTGTCCTCTGGTGGTAGCGATTCAGGCAGCGTGAGCACCTGATGACACCCACAGTGGGCTGTGTCCTGGGCATGCACAGACACCCTGGCAGAGGCCACTGGGTGCTCTGAGCCACCTGCCACTCCGGGGCCACCTTCAGCTGCCCATGAGGAAGAGTTGGGCATCTGCCGCTTGCTTGCGGCCCTGTGATCCTGCACTCTGATTGTCCTGTTTTCATCTCTTGTGAAGAGCCTTTATGCACGTATAGTCTGGCTCTTGGGTAGGGAGAACTGAAAGAGAGCAATTTGTGACCAAAAAAAATTGTCAGCTTTTTGCAAGTGTACCCCATAAGCAGATCAGAAGGCTTTTGTCATTGAGCCACGCTGTTCATTCACTGTGACTTCCACCATCAGGAACATCATTCAACAAGAAAACAGTATTCTTGTCATGGAAAATAAGTACAAAATTATGCCTCTGACTTTTATCCTAGTATTGTAATCAGAAACACATTTAAAGACCTGATTATTTGCATATTTTCCTTCAGAGTTAAATCCATAAAAGGGGGTTTAATACCTTGCTCTACTGTTCTAACTAAATGTTTCCACATTTTTTTCCAGTTAGGCTCACTGTTTCACTTCTGGAAAATATTGTGTAATTACTTCCTGATGTTGTTAAAAAACCCACAAATTCTCCAGAGATCTGGTTGCTTCTACTTTGTTCTATTGGACCATGTTTCATTATTTTTCATTTTATTAATTTGAGATCTTTTTAATAGTCTAGAAGTATGGGTTTAAAAAAAAAAAATAGTATCTTGGAGTATTATCTGAGAAGGTTAAAAACCCATTTTGAGAACAGACACAGGGAAGAAAGTAACAGTTGGCAAGAGAAAATGGGTAATGATGCATGACTCAAACTTAGAACAAAATGTCGAGCTTGAATTCCAAATTTGCCAGTGTTTCTGTGCTTCACCATTCAATCCCTGACCCCTGCTCCTGTTCCTCAGCACACATACATGACACCAGCACAAGTCCTGCATGGAATATTGGTTGGATAATCTGTTGCTCTTACAGAGAAAATACAAACCCATAGTCTGGTTGCCCAGTTGCTGCCACTGAACTTGAAGCAGCTCCGAGTGCTCTGGCCAGCAAGTTCCCTCTGGTTCTGCTTCTAGGGGATGTCTGACCCGAGTCCAAGCTTGGAGCTCTATAAAACACTGTACTTGCTTTTATGTGCCTGTCCCAAGGAACACCATGATTATCCTGCAGGCTATAATGCTGCTCTATTTTAAAATTAAGTTTTCTATGACACTTCATAAAAAACATCCTGCTCCATCCCACTTATTTCAAAGACAAAACCTTACCCTGAAGTGCTGGAAGACTGGGCCAGTTGCTGGCTTCAGGAAGGGTGTTAAGGCTGTCTTTGTCCTAGGGTGTTTTTTTTTCAGCTGAAATACACATTTTTGTCCATTCTGTTTTGCTTAAAAGAACACAATCCAATTATCCTATCCTGTAGTTTCATCCAAGGTTAGAGCTGGGCAAAGACCATTACAGGCCTCTATTTTTATTAGCTGTGCTCTTCTCAGCACTTCAGTGAGCACTTGAGGAAGCGTGTGCGCCGTTCTGGAGCTCGCTGACACGAGGGCAACTGTCAGCTGGCATGGCAAGGAGACCCAGAGCAGGGAGAAACAAGGTCAGTGCAGAGCAACAGCTCTAAGAGGACTAGGAATAGAAAATGACCACAATTATTCTTTTACACCACAAAAAGAAACAGTGATCTGACCTCTGTAAATTCCATTTATGGGTTTATTTGGATATAGCTCAGAGTAACTTGTGCAAAGTGTTATTTAAATGGTGGAGGCAACAGCAGCTCAGGAGATAAATAGTAATCTTTTCTGATCTACAAAAATTTCAAAGATGGGGGAGTATTTTGCAGAATGTAGCAGGACCACAGCAGACAAATTTGTGTAAGAATGGTTCAGAATATATTAATTTTCAACCTAGCTGACACCATGAGAATCTGAGTGGTACAGCTCTGCTCGCACTGCTGTGGGCTGCTGGCAGGGCAGCAGTGCTGTTTAGCACTCCTCCATTAGGAGTTCATCAGGAATTTTCTGAATTTTCCACCATTTAAAAAGAAAACCACTAATAAGGTTCATTTCAGCAGCAGATCAGAAGTGAGGGAGAAGCGTTTGTGTGTGAAATGTGTATTTCACTTCTGCATTCCTTACTGTTATTTATTTACACATCAACCCTTTCAGCTGTCATAATTCTCAATATTCTCAACTCCCTCTTTCCTACCTCTACTATTCATCACTCAGACTAATCTCTCTGGGGAAACCTTCTTGCTGCTTAACCTTTCACCCCTGTGTTAAACAGCTAATTTCTCTTTTCTAGCTACTGATCCAGGCAGCAGGTTAAACTTGTTTTTTGTTTTTAAAGGCAGGGGAGGTGCGTGGTAAAAGGAAGCACAGTAGGTTTACAATGTGTAGAAGGATAATGCTGGTGTCATAAATGTCTGCAAACCTTTCACGTATCAGCAGTGGAACTGAACTTGCAATTAAACGTCAGTGTTAGGACTTGCAATGTTCCAGTGCAAGGAAATTACCCTTCTTAAGGCTTGTTAAGGGATACTTTTATATGCCCTTTTAATGTCCAAAGCTAGAAGCCAGGCATTTAGTGCTAATATTTGATTTACAGCATGATGTATTTTCACTGGATGAGGAGGTACTTCATCAGCTTGATTTTTAGAACAGTCTAAATTAAATGCAGATGAATGGTACATGTTAGGCTATTAATTTTCCTGAAAGACTTCAGAAGGTCACTCAAAGCATAATAGGTGAAGACATTTGTTAGTTTACTATTTTTAGCTTCCAGTCAATAATTTTTCTTCTTCTTTGCAGCTTCATAGCAGTGGAGAACATAGACAGGTACTGTGTCCTCATTTCATCAAAAGCTGTTTACTTCCTGAAGAGTGGTGACTGCCCAGACCGTGAGGCCATCTTCCTGGAAGTCAAGTATGATGATCTCTACCACTGCCTGGTTTCAAAAGACCACGGGAACGTGTACATACAGCTGACAAAGAAAGCTGTTAACACAAGCAGTGGTGTAGCAATGCCAGGCCCATCACAACAGAAACCCATGGTGAGGATCCAGCACCCAT
This sequence comes from Merops nubicus, assembly GCF_000691845.1. Classification (NCBI taxonomy): domain Eukaryota; kingdom Metazoa; phylum Chordata; class Aves; order Coraciiformes; family Meropidae; genus Merops; species Merops nubicus. The sequence goes on along the minus strand of NW_008618643.1, from coordinate 5,778 downwards.
TGTTTCGTACCCGGGGGGTGTCTGAAGGTGCCTGTGGTCATTCGTGGTTGGGTTTGTTCCAGCAGCAGCAAAATCAGGTGCTGCTGAAAAGGCACAGGTGACACTGGAACTTGCTCCCTAAACTCCTCAGAAAGGCTGAAGACAAAATCTACAATATTCCTGCATGCAGAAATGCTGCAGCACAGAATGTGTATGTGCCTGAGAAAGGCTTTGAACTTTATAGTACGTGTCTGAACCTGAAGCACTTTGCTGTCTCTTCAGTCTTCTCTTCTCCTGTACATAGTAGTTTTTCACTGCAAAGTAT
>NW_008618643.1:0-5443 GCF_000691845.1 Merops nubicus | reverse complement strand
AAAGAGTGTTCATGTCATGTATGTAAAAGTTAATGAGAACTCTTACTTCTAAAACCCATTACAGGTTTTTTTCCTTCATTACAGTAGTTGCTCAGGGGCCTGGTTTACAGGCAAGGTTACAAGCTCACCCCTGACCCAAGTCAGTTTACATTCCAAACAGACAAGCCAGATAAAAGGTGGGAGGGGAAGCAAAGGAAGTCACTTCAAATATTGCAAGTTGTTTCTGCTCTCATCCTAAAATACCCATCTCTATTTGTCTGTCCTTTCCTCTCTCACTTCTTCCTTATATTAACCTCAGCACTCAGAAGTAGCCTCCACTGAAACACCTCTGTTCCTTAGAGGAGACTTCAAACCTAATCCCCTCAGTTAGTAAAGTAATAAAATTAAATACCTTCTACTTTAGACCATAGCAACACCACCTTACGAAAAATCCCATTTCTCTTTGCAGGTGAAAGTGAAATCTGAAGTCCTTGCAGTGAAGCTGTCTCAAGAAATAAACTATGCAAAGAGCCTTTATTACGAACAACAGCTTATGTTAAGACTCAGTGAAAATCAAGAACAACTGGAGCTGGACTCTTGAAACCTCTTCCTCACTGCCAGAGTGGGCTGCAGGGCTGGGGCTGGAGCGGGTGGGGTTCTGTGACTAGAGGAGGTGCTGTGGGGAGGGGGCAAAGGCCATTTTAGGGATTGGCTAAATGGAATAACTGTGCATAAGAAAACAGGTGAGGTGGGCTTGTTTGGGTTTTTAAGGCACTAGTTGTATAACAGAGCTGTAGCTGAGATGCTTCTGGGAGAAGCCCTGGATCTTGCTGACATGTATATATGTAAAAGTATTTCATGTAAATAAGAAAGTACAGATCAGGGTGTTGGTATAAATACAAGTCTGTTTATTGTGTAAAGAAATTAAAGGAGCTATACTGAGTCTCACTGCACTGCCTGAAACCAGCCCTTCTCTCTCTTTCTCTCTCTTTTTCTTGAGAAAGTGGATTTTCACAGTGCAGGAGTGTGGATAAAAGCTGAAAAAGTACAAATTAGGAGTGAATTGCAGCTCTTGGAGCACAGGCATCCTGCAGTTTGGAGCTTTAGCACTGTGATTAGGGTGCATCCCTTGATTGTTGGGTTTTTATTGTTTTTTTCTTAAATCACTGGTACAGCTAAATGCACAAATACCTTATTTCATCCTCCTTTTTAACAAAAACAATTGCATTTTGTTAAATATTGCAGCGAGGACTCCCTGATTCAATTACACTTTCAAAATGCCAGAACATAGCACCCGAAGCTAGTGCAGTCTGTGCCTCTGCAGGGCCCTGCTTCCAGGCTGGCTTTGAAAGGGTTCAAGTGAGCAACTGTGAAAAGTGAACTCTTTATCTTCAGCTCCCCCCTTCACTCAGACTGTCAGTGTATGTAGCTGGCCAGTGTGGGATCCTGCTGGCAGTGGGAATGCCAGTGGCGTGGCGAGAGGAAATCACCCCGTCGTTTGTCTTCATGACAACCTCTTCAGAATGAAACTTTTGGAAATAATAAAAATGTCTTTTTTCAAATGCTGGACATCAGTTTAGTATTTCTCTCATCAACTTGAACCGAGCTGAGGAGTGAGGAGTGGGTGTGCTTACACACCTCTGTTCACAGCACCCAGGAAGCCTCAGCCCTGGGGGGGCTGGCGCGGGGGCTGCGCTCCGCGTGTCCGTACAGCACTGCCTGAAACTCCAGCCTGAGAGTGTTACTGACACACCTCTGACTCCAAGCACGGAGCCCACTAGAGCTTTACCTTCAACTTAGTTTACCTTTTAATATCCTTTCGTAAAGGCATACAGGAATATTTTTGAACTGAAGGGTAGAACTAAACTAATTCTCAACTCCTGTGAAGTGAAGGGTGGAGGGTTACAGTCTGAGGAGAAACCATGGCCTCAGTTGATGTGCGTATGGTCTGTGACTGCCACTCGAAATCCATTTACACAAATGAAACTGATTTAATGCATCACTTTTGTATATTGCTCTGTAATTTGAAGTAAAATAAGGAATCCAACAAGTGTGTTGGCTCAGCAGTGCTTTACCACATCAGTCCTGCTGGACTCTGCTGCCGAGGCGCCCTGCTGATTAGATGGGGAAGGGAAATAAAAAGCATTTCACAGCTCTGAGTTGGGAATTCAGAGAGTGGTTGAGTGCTGAAGTTTTGTAACAATTCTGTAAGGAGCTCACCTGCCAACACCTGGGAAGTAGTTTAAAAGTAAACACTCTGAGTTACCTGAACTCGGGGAGCCACAGTCGGTGATGGATCTGACCTGTGTGTTTGTGCTTAACCTGTTCTTTGGCTGTTGGTAAACGTACCCTGAGCCTCGATGCACCCGTGGCTGGGACTGGCCCTGGCTGTCCCAGGGATCCTGCTCTGGGGGGGCGGAGGGAGCTGCCCAGTGTCCTGGCTGGGGGACAGTGCCGAGCGCACGGGGCGACGCGCGGCCGTGGCTGAACGCAGCACGTTGCCTCACTTAGCATTCCAAAACAAACTGAACCAGAACTTTTGGTTTTTTTAAAAGCAGAAATGATGTTATTTATTGCTGTAACCCAACTATTTTTATATGATTTCAGAACTCTTACTGTGGACTTCCTATTGCTATTGGCACTACTAACATTATTACTCAGTGAATAAATATAACTTTCAGATTCCAGGAGCCGTACTCAAAAATAGTTTTGAGAGGCTGTGGAGAGTAAGTGCAAGTCTCCAGCCTTCACTCAGCCTCCTGAGAATTCAAACACGAGCTCTAAGCAGTCAAGACAACGCAATGGTTCCGTTTACCCAATTCTGCAGAGTTCTCTGGGTTCGGAGCCTCCTGCTGCCAGCACAGGAGCCTGGTGTCGCTGGCAGGGGTGTGCCCTGCAGCCAGGAGAGCAGGTCCAGCCTCCAAACTGCAGAAGCTCCACAGGGGAGAACTGGCTGCTGAGAGGCAGCACGAGAGCTTTCTGCCCCTGCCCCACACCCGTGGCCAGGGCACCTCGGGGAGTGTGAGGCTCTTTCAGGCCTCTTTGCTCCAGGCTCTATAAAAAGCTGTTCACCCCCTAACATTGACTAACCCCTCAGCAACACAAGGCAATGCTGCAAAACCCTACAGCCGTGCAGTGCTCTCCTGAGATCTTCCCTTCAGCCCCATACCTTTACTGCTGCCTGCACGACGTGGTCTCTGCCCTCCCTGCCCAGCTTTGCTTTCTCACTGGAGTTGAGACTGGAAAATGTGGAATAAAAAGCAGTGATATCAGTTATTTCATGATGCTTCTGGGTAAGTGCAATAAATTGATTCCACCCACACTCCTCAGGTGCCCTTGCTTGCAAAACCATTAATTGTGTGCAGGAACAGAAAATTACTGTGGAGGACAGGAACAAATAATTCTCTAGGTCAAACACATCCCTCTTGAGATCTGGGAAGAATGCATCCTAATATTGCTAACAATTTTTTTGCTGCATTCTGCTGTCACTAAACCAAGACAGACTCGTGACTGAGGTGGGTAAACAAGAGCAGAAGAAAGCAGTGATATCTCTTTATTCTTGCAGAAATTCTGGACAAGCAGACCTACAAAAGTCCTTTCTGTTGTGACCCAAACCCACAGCTGGGGCTGCAAACTTCCATCTTGCTGGCAAAGCAATCCCAACGCAGAGAGCTGCTATTTCTGATCATTGCTTTCAGCTCTGTGACACGCTCACAGCTAACAGGAATGTGCCAAGGCCACTACGAGACCTTTTGCTGAGGAGAGCCCCTGGTAAAGCAGCTGGCAGTGCAGAAGGCTGAGGGTCCAGGGCTGCTGGAGAGGCAGCCCCAGCGCAGGCACCCGCAGCCAAGTGCCACTGCAGGAGCCAGGCCCTGGCTGGCAGCAGGACCCAGCACTGTCCAGGCAGGAGCAGAGCCCATGTCTGCCCACTGGCTGCCTCTGGAAGATGAGAAAGGAATCCTTTTCTGAAGTCACAGAATAGACTGGAAAGAAAATTTACTGACTTTTAGATGTCTTACTCAATTGCACAGGGACTTATGCACCTTCCTATGGTACAATCAGACTGAAACAGACTCCTTGTTACAGTCATTGCTGAACATGAACAATCCTGATACCTACTTCAAGTCTAGGCAGTGACACAAGAAATACAAAATGAGGTCTGCCTGCAATGAGGTAAACTGCAAGATGCAAACAGCATCCTTCCCTTCCTGCTGCTCCCGACCAGCCTGCCAATAAATCAGCTCAGTGATGCTGCCTGACCAGCTTTAGCTGTGAGTGCTGTTTACTGAAAAAGTGCAGTGCTTACATTTTTGTGGAGAGACTGTAAGTGGCTAAATGGGCCACAGCTCAGAACAGAAAAAAATAATCATAACGTTGCCCTGTGACAAGGAGGGTTTGAGCTCTTTGCTCTCCCATTTTATAGACTGCATGATGGTTTTCAGGATTTATCTATTTTCTCATCCCTAAAATACTTCCTGGAATCCTAGATCAACCTTTTTTTTTTTGGTCTGCAATACAGCTTAGCACTGCCCTGTTTCCTACAGCACACACAGCACTAGGTGATGACTGCTCCAGGACTGACCTTGCTTGCTCTGCTTCCCTGGGAAGAACATGCCTCAGTTTGCTGAGCACACTGAGTTCACCCCTGGTACCTGGGTCTGAAGGAGCACGTTCAGAGGCGTGTGCTCTCCTCAGGTCACAGGCTGCTGCAAAGAGAAAACCAAAACCACCAAAACACACTTTAATTAAGTCAACAGTTGCTCAAAGTCCACTTGCACAACTCGGTTTCTTCCAAAGAATAACATTCCCTCTGTGTCTGTGCTTGTATACTTCTCTTTTTAATACACCACACACACACAAATGTATGTATATACATCCATACTCATACCTGGGGTTTTTAAAACTGGTCTTGAAAAGTGGTGGCCACACCCCAAACAAACTCCTCTGTTCTGAGAAGTGTGGGTGTTACAAAGAAGGAGCACAGTCTTGTTTTTCAGAATAAAATAAAAATAAAATAAAACTATGCCCAGACATTTGGATTCCAGTCCGGACTCCTGTAAAATCCAGGTTTGACAGTGGGCCCTTAGTCAGTCCCAGTGATGACTCTTGGTTTTATCAGACGTTGGGCTAGGACTGAAACTCTTCCAGTTCCCCACTGCTGTTACTGGTTCAGCATTTTCACAGCCTCCTGGGAGTGGGCCCAGTGCTCTGGCAGCCTCGGGAGAGGAGTGGGGACAGCACAAAGTCGCCAGCCTGGGAAACAGTGTGAGGTCTCCTAGCAGCACTCCAGGGGAGGGGCCAGCCCAGCCCAGCCCCACTGCCCCGAGCCCTCCCGCAGCTCCTCCAGCACCTGAGCCCAGCAGCAAACGGCTCCGGGCAGCCAGACCCCAGTGGCCCAGGGGCTTGTTGGACAGGGCTGGTTCCTGCTCTCTGCAGCTGACCCCACTGCCCACTCAGCCCCACT
>NW_008618642.1:13194-22711 GCF_000691845.1 Merops nubicus | reverse complement strand
CACCTCAGGAGACCATTGGCCTTCTTGACTAAGAGGGCCCATTGCTGGCTCATGGTGAACCTGTTGTCCCCCAGCACTCCCAGCTCCTTCTCCATGGGGCTGTTTCCCAGCAGGTCACCCCTCCCCTGTCCTGCTGCAGGGGGTTCTTCCTCCTCAGGAGCAGAACCCAACACTTGCCCTGGTTGAACTTCATGATGTTCTCCTCCACTCCACTCTCCAGTCTCACACATGATATTCTAGACAATAAATACAAAGGCTTTGGAGTTCCAGTTGAGAAGGATGAAGAGATTTTTTGAGGATTTCTGTTTATTGCAGTTTTTGGTTGCACTGTCTCCCTTCTGTAGGGTTCAAGCACACAGACTCCATGGTTCATGGCTTTGTGTTGCTATTTGATTGCAGAAGACATTTTGACAGCACTTGTAGCTGTCTCATTCCCACCAAATCCTCCTGTGATCACCTGAAATAATTCCCCTTTCTGTCTGGGTCGTGCCAGTCACAGTTCTGCAGCCCTTGCTGCTGTCTCCAGGTTGGTCTTGGAGCTGGTCCTGGCCCCAGAGGTGAGTCTGGGGTGAAACCATTGGTCCTTGAGTCCCCATGACAGAGCCATGGGAAGCAAGGTGGGCTAGGACACCTCATCTTGAAGGAGCTTGTGGTTTGTTTCCTAATCTTAAGCAGCCCAAGGAAGCCTTCTGCTGCCAACACCAGGGGTCCTTCAAAATCCATGAGGAACATTCTAGATGAAGGATCCTCTTTCCTTGTCCACACACAGTTTTTACAGCCACAGAACACCTCCAAACATTTTTAGAAGGCTTGATTCAAACACTTCTCGTTGGGTTGGCCAACCAGCCCCAATCACTGGAGCTGAAGTTCAAAATCCCTTTCTCAAAACCTGGAAGGTTCAACTGTTGCTTCTGATGCTACTTGGAGTCATAAATAGCAGCCCAGTGCTGCAATATCCTCCTGATGCTTTGCTGTAGCGAAAATTGCCCAATTCTCCCTCCTCCAATTTGAAAGTTGCCACAGCAACGGCGACATGAAGAGTTTGCATGAAATGAGCTCACCTACAGCAGAGGGATTGGGGAGGTTTTATGTCCCTCTCCTCTCTGCTGTTGGGTTTTGGTTCACGGGAAGAGCTGGGGATTAATTTGACCTGAAGTAAAATACTCACTCAGCTCCTTGGAGAAACATTTGCCTGCCCAGGGCCAGGAGCTACACCAGCACTGGGGCTGAGGCTCCTGGCTGAACTCAGCACTCCTGCAGCAGATGGACATCCAGCCTGGAGCCAGAGAGGGGTTTGGGTTGGAAGAGACCTTCCAGATCCTGGAGTCCAACCATCCCCCAGCCCTGCCAGGTCCCCACTGCCCCGTGTCCCTCACCCCACATCTCCACGGCTTGGAAACCCCTCCAGGGGTGGGGACTCCACCACTGCCCTGGGCAGCCTGGCACAGCCCTGGGCAACCCTCCAGGGCAAGAAATTGTTCCTCAGGGACAACTGAAACCTCCCCTGGGGCAACTTGAGGCCCTTTCCTCTTGTCCTGTTGTCCCTTGGGAGCAGAGCCCGACCCCCCCCTGGCTCCAGGCTCCTGTCAGGAGCTGTGCAGAGCCAGAAGGTCTCCCCTGAGCCTCCTTTGCTCCAGGCTCAGCACCCCCAGCTCCCTCAGCTGCTCCTCCCCACACTTGGGCTCTAGACCCTTCCCCAGCAGCTCCGTTGCCCTTCTCTGGCCACGCTCCAGCCCCTCAAGGTCCTTCTGGGAGGGAGGGGCCCAAACCTGACCCCAGGATTTGAGGTGCAGCCTCCCCAGTGCTGAGTGCAGGGGGATGATCCCTGCCCTGCTCCTGCTGGCCACACCAGTGCTGGTCCAAGCCAGGATGCTGGTGGCCACCTTGGCCACCTGGGCACACGCTGCCTCATATCCAACCTACCTCTGTGAAGCTGGTTTTGCTGCCTGTGACCCCTTGGTGTGTGTTGCAGCTGCCTGCCAGGAAGTTGGGAGCTCTTGTGTGCACCCAGACCTTCTGCCAAGGAGTTTCCATGTGTCCACCACGGAAGGTCTCACTCATGCACTTCACAGGACCTGTGGCCCAGGCAGGAGCATCACTTGTGTTCTGCACACCCACAGTTGGCCTTGCCTTTGTATTCTTCCCCTTCTCTTTATTCTGCTGCTCTGCTGAGTTACAGGAGGGCCAGACATTGGTGTTGCTCCTCTGGCAGTCGTGACTCTTGGAGATCCATGGGCAGAAGGAGAAGTGAGGTGATGGAGGGTGAACTTGGGAGGCAAGAGGAGGTTCATCAAGGGTGGCTTATTGAAACCAGGCTGCTAAAAGTCATCCCAAGTGGTGCAGAGCCACTCTGGGGCCTTTTGAGGTGTCCTCATCTCATCCTGGAGTTGATGGAGAAGAAGGGAAGTTGTGTCTCCATGTGTCTCTCCCACATCCACAGTTTCTTTTGGTGGTTTTGAGGCTCACAAGATCTTTGGTAAAGGAACATGTCACAGTGTCCAGGGTGGCTTCAACAGTGACCATGTCATAAATACCATCACCTCAATCCCCAGAGTTTACCAATAGTTGGTGAGGGAATTTTGGGCCTCTGTGGAGGCCAGGAGCTAAAAGCAAAGCTGCTTTTGCTGGCACGAAAAGCTTGAGCTCATGAATATTTTTCATTTCTCTCCTGTCACTCTTGATTCCCATTTTCTCTTTGGTGAACTCGGGTGCCTTTTATGCCTGAATTTAGGATTCAACTTGGCAGGAGCTGGAAGAGTGCCTGTAGAAAAATCAGAGGTTGTAGTGAACTAATTTGGATTACTTTTGATATCACTCCCTTCTAACTGTTTTTGAGAGAGTCCTGAATGTCAGAACTTGGAGGTCTCTGACTATCCCTGTGTGTCCTCCTTGGCATTCATGTTGATTTGATGGGTAAGAAGCAGACAGAGGCCTCAATGAACTCTCCACTAGTTTGGAGATATTTGGAACATAGCGTGGTCATCACTCCAGCCAGGACTTGTCTTTTTTGGGGGTTCTCCTCCAGTGTGATTGCCCTGAGCAGCAGGAAAAAGTCACAAATGACTTTTGAATGGTGTTTTTTTTTCCCCTTTCTCTAACAGCAATGAAAAGAGGCGACGGGAACAGGAGAACAAATATTTGGAGGAGCTGGCAGAGCTGCTGTCTGCAAACATCGGGGACATCGACACCCTGAGTGTCAAACCTGACAAGTGCAAGATCCTGAAGAAGACAGTCGACCAGATCCAGCAGATGAAGAGGTTGGAGCAAGGTAAGGTGGCAGGATCCTGCCTTGGCTTCTTGGAAGCCTTCAGAGCAGGGGTGTTCTCCTGGTGCCCGTCAGATGTGAAACTGCAGTGAATAATTGTGATTTAATTCATGAAGGGTCGTGACATCATCATCCCCTTGGCAGCAGTTTGCTTCTCCCCCCTTTAAGGAAGCAGTAATATGGAAGGGGATGTTTTGCTTCCAGTGCTTGGCTTGTTTGGGATGGCACCTTTGTTCCTGGTGCAAGGTGGCACTTTGCTCTGGTTGGAAAAGATCATGGAGAATTGTCCCCCAGCCCTGCCAGGTCCCCACTGCCCCGTGTCCCTCACCCCACATCTCCACAGCTTGGAAACCCCTCCAGGGGTGGGGACTCCACCACTGCCCTGGGCAGCCTGGCACAGCCCTGGGCAACCCTCCAGGGCAAGAAATTGTTCCTCAGGGACAACCTCAACCTCCCCTGGGGTAAATTGAGGCTGTTCCCTCTTGTCCTGTTGTCCCTTGGGAGCAGAGCCCGACCCCCCCCTGGCTCCAGGCTCCTGTCAGGAGCTGTGCAGAGCCAGAAGGTCTCCCCTGAGCCTCCTTTGCTCCAGGCTCAGCACCCCCAGCTCCCTCAGCTGCTCCTCCCCACACTTGGCCTCTAGACCCTTCCCCAGGGTCTTTTTTTTTTTGCTCTTATTGGGACGTGCTCCAAATGATTCATCCTGAAATCATTCCTTTGATCAAATGAATCAGAAGTGCTCATTAAGCTTTCAGGATCAGGCCCATTAAGAGCTTATCAGCAGCCCTGCTGTTACCTGCCTGCAGAACCCCCAGTTTATGGCTGGGTGAGGTGAAGGACAGATAACTCTGCCCCGTGCTGTGCAAGACTTGGTGAAGAACCCTCTAACCTTGCCAGATCTGTCCTCCTGCCAAGGGAACAGCTTAGAGGGGGCATTAACCCACCTTCCAGCAGCAAGTACAGGCACCCTAACCACTGAAGAGAGAAGAGATGTTGGAGAAGCCATATAAAAGTTAAAATTCACCCTGAGTGTCAACTCCTAGGCTGAAATATGGAAGTCCAAAGGGCTCAAGCGACGCACGGGGGAAGGGCTGAGGTGCCTGAAGGAGGCCCTGGGACTTTGTCAGGTCCTTGCAAGCTCAGCATCCCTGCTGGAGCTGCTGTGGGTGGGCTCCAGCTCGCTCTGCAGCACGCCTGCCAAGGGCTGCCTGTCTTAATACCTCGTCCTTGGTGCCAACACTTCATCCTTGGTGCCCAAGGTGATCCCAGCTCGGCGCCGGGAGCGCATCATCCATCAGGGTTGGGGGATCAGCAGCAGAGCCCCGGGGCTTGAGAACAGATGTTCAGGTCTTCCCCATGGAATCACCCACTGCTCTGGGTGGGAAGGGACCTTCCAACCCCCCTGCAGGGAGCAGGGACATCTGCAGCTAGAGCAGGGTGCTCAGAGCTCATCCAACCTCCCCTGGGATGGGTCGACCACCTCTCTGGGCAACCTGGGCCACCCTCACCATAAAAATTTCTTCCTCTGTCTAATCTCTCCCTCCCCTCTTTTAGTCCTAATATTTTACCCCTTGTCCTATCACAAGCCAGGCATTGCCTTAGATCCTCCCAGCTCACTCTTACTTTAGGCACCCAATTTTAGAATCAGGGTGTCTGGGCTGGAAGGGACCTCCAAAGGTCATCTAGTCCAACAAGCAGGGACATCTCCAGCTAGATCAAGCTGCTCAGAGCTTCATCCAGCCTGATCTTGAATGTCCCCAGGGATGGGGCCTCCACCACCTCTCTGGGCAACCTATTCCAGGGATCTGTCACCCTCAAATTGAACTCTTTCCTCACGTTTAACCTAATTCTGCCCTTTTCCAGCTCAAAGCCATCACCCCTCATCCTGTCACCACACACCCTTGAGGTCAGGTCTTCCCTTGATGCCTTTCAAGCCCCTCTCAGGCACTGGAAGGTCTCTATGAGGTCCCTCCAGAGCCTCCTCTTCTCCAGGCTGCACAGCCCCAACTCCCTCAGCCTGTGCTCCCAGCAGAGCTGCCCCAGCCCTTGGAGCAGTTTCATGGCTCTCCTCTGGACACTCCAACAGCTCCACGTCCTCCTGGTGCTGGGGGCTTGAGCTGGACACAATTTTGGGGCAGGCAGGGTGGCAAACACTGGGCTCACACTGAGGACTCAGGACAACCTCTCCTCCATTTCCCTCCCCTCCTGGCCAGGCTCTGGAAGGAGTTTGGTAGCAGCTGAGTCCTCCCAGGTTCCTGCTTGCTGCCACTTCTCTGTTCATTAGTTTTCTTGACATTGCACAGCAGGGCTGAACATTAACTAGGACAAGCACTACTTAAAAATATTACACCCTGAGCTTTGCTCTGTGCTGCTGCCTTATCTCGTGCAGCACCAAGTTACCAGAGGAAAGAAACTTCACCTGTATTTGTTCTTAGCAAACTTGCTGGCGAGAGCATTTCACCTGAGGAGGGAGGAAAAATACAGCAAAAATTCAAAATATCTCTGGCCTGAGAGAGTTTTCTGCCCTTGCAGTTGTATTGAGTGTTAGATGTTGTGTTTCCCTGCCCGTGTCCTTCCTCCTCCTCCTCCTCCTCTCTGTTTCTCGGCCGTAAAGCTGATTCATATTTGCTCACTACCCAGGATGTGGGTTTGTCACTGAAGTGACACATCCTGCAGCCTGTGGCCTCATCCTTCCAAAGCTCTGCTGGAAAATCCACCTGGAGATGTGATGCCTGTCACAGGGAGTTTGGCCTTTGCAGCCCTGTCTTGCAGCAGGACATCTCAACAAATCAAATCATGAAGGTTGGAGATGACCTCTAAGCTCATCCAGTCCAACCATCAACCCAACACTAAACCATGTCCCCCAAGGGCCACGTCCACATGATTTTTGGAGCCCTCCAGGGCTGGGGATTCCAGCACCTCCCTGGGCATCCTCTTCCAACTCTTCAGAAATCCCAGCAAGTGACACCATTCAGCCAAAGAACGAGTGAAACCCACAAGCACTGGGGAAAATGAAGCAAAACTTCATAGCAGAGCCCATTTTGATGCAACAACAGCCTCCCTCCTGTCATTAATTGAATTAACGAGGTGCCAGGCAAGGAGCTGGGCAAGGGGCAGGTGGCAGCACCAGGGGGAACGGGGACATCCCGGGGGGAGCATCCTCCTTGCTGCCAAGCCTGGAACCTTCAGAGGTCACATCCCACCAAGCTCTTTCCCCACCCCTGCAGCTCTGCTGCGGGTCCTCCTGGCTTTTAACCCGCCGAGGGGGTGGGGGAGCAGGGAGAAGCTTACAGATGGATCACAGGCAGGGGCTGAGCCCTCCTCCCATCCCCCTGCCTGCTGGGCTGCTATTTAAAGTATGAAGCAAATGCTTTTAGAAAAGATTCCGAGGTCTGGACACCTTCCAACGTCAGTAATGTACAGTTGGCAGAACAAGCGGTTTGTGGCTGCGGCAGCAACCTGAAATTCAGCTGCCAAGACAGCAATAAAGGCAGAGGAGGAAGAGGCCAGACAGAGAATTTTTTCAGCCTTTGTCCCTCCTGCAAAACGTGTTGGGTTTTGGCTGGTTTTGAGGTGAGGGGGGTTGGAGGGTTGGAGACCTGAACCCTGCCCCGCTTGGAGGAAAAGGCCACCGAGGTCTCCTGGGTGGTGTGGAGCTCAGTGAGGAGAAGACTTCTGAGCCTCCTGCCAGGGTTGCCCGGGGCAGTGGTCTGGGCATATGGAGCTCCCTCCCTTCTGCCTTCAGATGGGCATCACCCTCAGCACATGGATGCTGGAGGTCTTCTCCTGGGGTGGGTCCTCTGCTGTGGAGCTGTGCTGGGAGATGGAGCTGATGCTCATCCGTCACGTGGAGGTGAGATCACCCAAGATTGGGGCCAGCAGGGCAGGGAGGGGATCCTGCCCCTCTGCCAGCTCTGGGAGACCCCCCTGCAGTGCTGGGGCAGCTCTGGAGTCCTCAGCACAGCAGAGCCAGGGACCTGCTGGAGCGGGGCCAGAGGAGCCCCAGCAATGCCCCGAGGGGGGAACCCCTCTGCTGGGAGCCCAGCAGGAGAGAGTTGGGCTGGGGCAGCTGAGAGGAGAAGGCTCCAGCTGGGGAGACCTGCGGGGGGCTGCCAGGACTGCCAGGGGCCTGCCAGAAACCTGGGGGGGACTTTGGAGCAGGAACTGTTGGGACAGGACAAGGGGGGATGGTTGGAAACTCCAAGAGGGAGATTGAGACTGGAGAGAAGGAAGAAATTGTTGGTGCTGAGGGTGTTGAGCCCCTGGCCCAGGCTGCCCAGCGAGGAGGTCGCTGCCCCATCCCTGGCACCATCCCAGGGGAGGTTGGATGGAGCTCTGAGCACCCTGCTCTAGCTGCAGATGTCCCTGCTCAGGGCAGGGGGTTGCACTGGGTGACCTCGAAAGGTCCCTTCTCACCCAAAGCGTTCTCTGATGATTCTCTGAAGGCTGTTTTAATTCACAGCAGCTCTGCTGTGGTCCAGCTCTGAAGGATGGAGGCAAGCTGGACAAATTCTAGGGTCAACGTGCCACTTTTTGGCTTGGAGGGTTAGCAGAGGTGGCATGAAGGCTGCTTAGGAGCCATCAAGGCAGTGTGGTGGAGCTGTGATAGAGTCAGAAGGCTGCAGGACGAGGAGGAGGCTTCAGTTGCTGCTGGGAAAGCAGCTAATGTGTGGCTGCAAACAAAAAATGAGGTGTTTTGGTCAGACAGGAGTGTGTCAAATGGGCAGAGATACTGGAAAAACTGTGTGATGTGTGGGCCACCACTTGGTTTGTTCCTTTTCTGTAAAATGATGTAGTAGCTGATGCCTGCCCTGTGGAGGTCAGGGACAGCCCTGGCTGAGGAGAGGCAGAGCCTCAGCATCTGCAAGGAGAAACTTCTCTGCTGGGAGGGTGGCAGAACCTGGAGCTGCCCAGAGAGGCTGTGGAGTCTCCTGCTCTGGAGAGATCCCAAACCCTCCTGGCTGTGACCCTGGGCACCCTGCTGGGGGTGAGCTGCTGGAGCAGGGGTGGGATGGGGTGATCCCCAGAGGTCCCTTCCAACCCCATCATTCTGTGATCCACACGCCTGTGACACCAGGCTCTGTGGTGGCAGGCAGGCTCCAGAAAGGTATTTCCTTCTCCCCTCAACCCTTATTTTTAATGAAACACCCCAATTTTGGGAGGGTGATAACCTTTAGGTCACAGAAGGGCTGTTGAGCAGCACCCAAAGAGCTGATGGAGATGGGAGCCAGCGGAGTCATCATCTCACCTCCCTTCCAGAGCTCCAACCTCAGCAGTGTCCTTTTTAAGAGGAGGCCCCCAAGTCTGCTTTCCAAAAGCCCTCTCCATTGATAGGCTGCTCAATTCCCTTCCCCAGCAGGAGTCTAAATGCAACACCCTAACAGAATAAATCAAATTATTGAGCTTTTCATTACGCCCACAAACTCCAGCAGCCGCGGGTGGTTGCCCTTGAAACGCCTCCTGAGGCATCACAAGTGACTCTGCCACCAGGACGTCCAAGGGACCTCCTCCTTCCCATCCTTCCTGCTTCTCCAACCCTGCAGCCTCTCCTGCCGTGCCACCATATGTCCAGCTTCTCTGGGCACCAGCAGAAGAACCAGCAGCTCCCTGCTCCAGCAGCAGCCACCGCACGGCTCCCGGCCCAGCCAGGACACGTGGGGTGATGCTCATCACATTCAGGACCTGTGAGGTCCAAAAGCCCCAGCAGATTGACACAGGGGTTGCCAAAAAAGAAAAAAAAGGGGGATTTGGTCTGTGTTTGTTTGGATTTGTACAACCTTGGCTCCTGGAGGACCTCGAGTTGGGGCTTGTCTACAGAGCAAGGCTTCGTGTGGCCACGGAGGGTTGTGGGACCCCACGGGTGACACCTTCAGCCTGAACTGGTGGAGCTGCTGAATTGACCCTCAGATAAGGAAAAAATAATAATTCACATCTTTATTAATGGTTTTCTTTTTATTCTGTAATAAAGCTATAGAGCAGGGACCTGATTTCAGGATGTTTTAAAAGGGCACTAGGTGGAAAATCACATTTCTCACCCCCACTCTGCTGTGGCAGCCTGCAAAGATGACCCTCAGGTTTTAAGTTTGTGGAATCAAAGCCTGGTTTGGGCTGCAAGGGACTTTTAAAGCTCATCCAGCTCAACCCCCCTGCAGGGACAGGGACATCTGCAGCTAGAGCAGGGTGCTCAGAGCTCATCCAACCTCCCCTGGGATGGTGCCAGGGATGGGGCAGCGACCACCTCTCTGGGCAGCCTGG
>NW_008618642.1:0-13164 GCF_000691845.1 Merops nubicus | reverse complement strand
AACAATTTCTTCCTTCTCTCCAGTCTCAATCTCCCTCTTGGAGTTTCCAACCATCCCCCTTGTCCTGTCCCAACAGCCCCTGCTGAGTTACTTCAGGCAGGAAGGGAGAGAAGACTCTTTCTAGAGACCTTACTGTAATAAATTTCAGGGATTTTAGGGATAAGAGCTTTTCTCTCTCTTCTCAGACTACACAAAAATTCCACAACTTGTTCTTCTACTGCATTGGGGTGTCCTCTTGCAGTCCCAAGAAAACCACAGAGCATTTGTGTCCTCCTGATGTCTTTTTATTTCATTTTTTTTTCCTGAAGTGTGGCCATGACAAGTTTGTGATCCTTTGTCACTAGGGCTCATAAACCCAAAAAGAAGAGGGTCCTTAATGTCATTTATTTTTAGGGCCAGCAGGTCAAGGGAGGGGATCCTGCCCCTCTGCCAGCTCTGGGAGACCCCCCTGCAGTGCTGGGGCAGCTCTGGAGTCCTCAGCACAGCAGAGCCAGGGACCTGCTGGAGCGGGGCCAGAGGAGCCCCAGCAATGCCCCGAGGGGGGAACCCCTCTGCTGGGAGCCCAGCAGGAGAGAGTTGGGCTGGGGCAGCTGAGAGGAGAAGGCTCCAGCTGGGGAGACCTGCTGGGGGCTGCCAGGACTGCCAGGGGCCTGCCAGAAACCTGGGGGGGACTTTGGAGCAGGAACTGTTGGGACAGGACAAGGGGGGATGGTTTGAAGCTCCAAGAGGGAGATTGAGACTGGAGAGAAGGAAGAAATTGTTGCTGCTGAGGGTGTTGAGCCCCTGGCCCAGGCTGCCCAGAGAGGTGGTCGCTGCCCCATCCCTGGCACCATCCCAGGGGAGGTTGGATGAGCTCTGAGCACCCTGCTCTAGCTGCAGATGTCCCTGCTCAGGGCAGGGGGGTTGGAGTTGATGACCTCTAAAGGGCCCTTCCCACCCAAAGCATTCTATAAT
The DNA here is from genome assembly GCF_000691845.1 of Merops nubicus. Classification (NCBI taxonomy): domain Eukaryota; kingdom Metazoa; phylum Chordata; class Aves; order Coraciiformes; family Meropidae; genus Merops; species Merops nubicus. The sequence goes on along the minus strand of NW_008618642.1, from coordinate 12,210 downwards.
TAAGACCACCCTTCGTTTGGAAGTTAACCTACTTGGGGAAGCAGTTTTCCTGTTGGGTAAATCCAGTGGGTTAATGAAGTGAAGTGTGTGAAGCAGTTATTGATTTTGGCTGCTCTGCTGTGTCCATCCGTGGGCTGTCAGTGGCTTTCCTTTAATGAAGTGTCCCTGCTGTCTTCTCATAGGCTTAGATTGGGCCCTGGAGTGGTTTGGTGATACACTGCTCCAGCTTCTAGTGCAGAGAGGTCCTGGGTCCTCTGTGGGATGTATGGAAGGCTCTTCAGAACGAGTGCTGAGGTTCTTCAGGGGTTGGGCAGTGCCAACAGCTGGTGAGCTTTCAAAGGAGAGCAAAAGCCCCTTGGCTTTGTATTTAGCAGTGGTCAGATAATGGTGAGGTGGTGCCTTGGGGGCTTCTCCCACAGCCTGTGAGGGTGGCGTGAGGGTTTGGGAGGAGGAGAGGAGGAGAACTTGTCCTCGGGTGATGAGTTGAGAGCCCCTTCTTGTCCCAGCAGCCAAATGATGTGGTGCACTGCTAAAGCTTGTGAAATTCCTCCATAAAAACCCAGAGTGAGTCATGGTGTGCAGGGTGTGGAAGCAAGGCACAGAGCTGATGAGCTCTACCCCAGAGAAGAGCAGCTAAAGCCATCCTGCTGGTTTCTTCTGCCCAGGTCCAGCTTCCCACGTTACCTTCAGCCCACAGGGTTTTGTGTCTGCAGCCCCAGCAAACAAAGCTCTACGTGGACTTTCATGAGCTTTCAGGAAATATCTACCCCAAGTCCATGTTACAGAGTCTGCAAAGGACCTGGACATCTCCAGTGCAGGAGTAGGAAGGAGCCTGTGGGACCTTCTCCCTCACCTGGCTTTGTTTGGCCAGGATAATGTGGTTAAACTCTTCAGGAGGGTTCCAGGATCCTCTTTGATAAATGGACTCAAAGGTGGGTCAGCTCTGGGATCAGCCCAGGTCACTGAGGGCATTACCCAGTTGGGTTTTGGAAGCCCCCAAGAATGGAGGAGCATTAAGTGCTCTGGGCAACCTGCTCCAACACTTGGCTGGCTTCGTGATGAAGAAGATTTTCCTCCTACCCATCTCAAATCTCATTTCCATTGCACCAATTGCTTCTCCTCTTCTCACCATGCCTTGCTGTGAAGAGCCTGGCTCCATCATCTCCATCAGTTCTTGTAGGCTGCTCTCAGGTGCCCCAAAGCCATCCATCTCCAGGCTGAGCAGACCCCTACCCTTGGGTCACTGCCCCAGCCCTGGCCATCGTGGTGGCCTCCAATAAACTCACTCCAGTGTGTCTTACACTGGGCTCCCAAAACTGGACAGAGCACGTGGTGGACACCTAGAAGTGGTGCCCAGCTTGGCCATGAAGATGGAGCAGGTTGAAGACAGGACCCAGTAGCCACTCTACCAAGTACAGGTTGCCATCAAGAGAGTCAACGAGGAGACAGGTCCCATGGATTGTGGAGCCTGGGGGTGTCCTGCTACATTCCCACAACACATCTGAGCTCCTTCCTTGGTGGCCTGGAGAGCTGCTGCCTTCCTGCCTTGGATGCAGAAGTGGAGATAAAAAAACCTATAAGATTCAGAGAATTCTGGTGTTATTTTGGGTACCTTCTAGGTGCTGAGTCAACACCGAGGTCCTTCAGTGGACCCAAAAGAGGACACTTGCATGGAGTGGAAGAGTTTTGTGTAGTCAGAGAAGAGACAAAACCTCCCATTTCTTGGGAAATCCTTAAGGTGAAGGCACAAGGAATAAGCTGAGCTCAAATCTTCCCAGCTTTCAACCAGAAGTTTAGGTCTAACATCTGAGGCTTGACTGCAGAACAAAAGCAAGCAGCCAAATGGCATCTGAGGAGCAATCTGAAGTGGAAACATCTCCTGGAAATGGAGTAAATGAAAACTGCTCGAAGGGGTAGACATTAATTAAAGGGATTTTTCTATTTATTTATTTATTTCTTTTAAATGAATTCATTAAAACCACATTAAGTTTTGTGTCGAATCTAAAATTAGCTTGGAACCTCTTCAGGCTACAACTGTCAGCCTGGTGCTGTGGTGTCTCCTCTTTGAACTCATTGACTTTATTGGAAGTCATCCTGCTTGGCTTTGCTTCAAGGGAGGTCAGGAAAGGGGAGCTTGGCTTCTGTCTTCCCAGTGGGGTTTTGGAGACCTTGGGTTCCTCCACCTTCAGCCCAGAGGTCAGGAAGGACCTTCTCAGCCATAGCTGAGTGCCACAGGGTGTTTAGGGAGGAAAGCTCACTCTTCATCCTCAACCTGATGGTTGGATTGACCCTGCTGGAGCTGCTCGTGCTTTCATCCCATCTCAACCACCAATTTTCCACCCCACGTGAGAGGGCTACAGAGAGGGAAACACCCAAATCCTGGAGGCCAGCTCAGGCACCAGCAGGGAGGGGGAATTCCTCCTTGGCTTCGGGACGTGCCCACTGAAAGCCTTGGAGTGTGAGGCTGATCCAAGGTAAACAGAGTACAAACAGATCCAGTCCTTTTAACTGCTGAACTTCATCCTTCCAGGAATGCTTCTGAGATGCTGAAGAGGATGAAACCACCTCCTCGTTTTGGGTGGAAATGAGTTTCGGATCAGTTCTGTGCCAGCGTTGCCCTTTCATGTGATTTATTCTCCCTTCTCTTTGGCAGTTCCTGCCCTTCCCTGATGTATTTGATGAAGTTGTTGCTCTTGTTCTCTGCCTTTGCTTGACTTGTCCAACAAGCCAAGATCTTGGTGTCAGATAGTTCCACCTTTCCATTCATCAACCCAACGGCTCTTTTCAGGACTTCTTCCAACCCATCTTCATTTTTCTTGAGTGAATTGACCAAGACAGTCATGGTTTTTTCTTATAAAATCTTACCAGTAGCTTTAGCTTGTTGCTGGAACCACCCCTGGTCTTCTGGAGGCAAAGGTTGGTGTCTCCTCTTGTCACCTTCCTTAAGCCATCCTCAGCTTTTAGCCAAAGCTCATGGTCTTGGTTGTTGAGTGTGTGACCTCCATGCAGCACAGAGTGGAAGAAATGAGCACAGTTTAGCAGAGCAATGGGGTCATTTTTCTACTCTTTGGTCCTTTTTCATGTGAACAACTCAACCCACCCTCGAGTTGGGGTGTGTTTCCTCCCTGCAGAACTACCTTACACTGGTTGCTAGAGGAACATCACTGGTGGCCTCTTCTCACCCTGATGGAACACTTTTATTCTCAAAATTGAGTTTCATAGAAATTCTTTGGGGTCTCTGCTACATCCTGGTACTATTCAACATCTTCATAGAAGTGGAAGGACATAGAAAGTCATTGCTAGACCAATACAGGGTGGACATACACAGAACCCCAGGATCCCAGCGTGGTGGGGTTGGGAGGGACCTCTGGGGATCATCTCATCCCACCCCTGCTCCAGCAGCTCACCCCCAGCAGGGTGCCCAGGGGCACAGCCAGGAGGGTTTGGGATCTCTCCAGAGCAGGAGACTCCACAGCCTCTCTGGGCAGCCTGGGCCAGGCTCTGCCACCCTCCCAGCAGAGAAGTTTCTCCTCCTGCTCAGGTGGCACCTCCTGGGTTCCAGTTGGTGCCCGTTGCCCCTTGTCCTGTCCCTCGCACCACTGAGCAGAGTCTGGCCCCAGCCTCTTGCCCCCCGGGGCCCTTTAGCTCTTGCTCAGCACTGCTCCGATCCCCTCTGAGGCTTCTCTACTCCAGCTCAGCAGCCCCAGGGCTCTCAGCCTGGCCTGGCACAGAGATGCTCCAGCCCCTCAGCAGCTTCCCAGCCTCTGCTGGACTCTCTCCAGTAGCTCCTGGTCTCTCTTCAACCGGGGAGCCCAGAACTGGATGAAATACTCCAGCGGAGCCTCCCTAGGACAGAGTAGAGGGGTGCTGGGTGGATGGTGTCTTGTCAAATGGTGCTTTTCAAGAAGATCTGGAGATCCTGGAAGCAAAGACTGTCAAAGTGAACTTGGGATGTGATGAAAAGCAAGGTGGGCTTCTCGTGGGTGATGCTGTGTGTGCTGGAAGGAGATTGCAGACTCCAGAGGAGGCAGAGAGGAGAGCCATGGAAGTGAGCCAGACCTGGAGAAGATGTCTTGCAGCTTGGAAGACTGAAGAGCTCTGTTGAGTGTATCTGGGGGGGGGGAAAAACTCCAGGAGTGGGGACATGGTGATGAGACTCTAACAGGCATGGAAGATGCTGGCTGCTGGAGGGGGTTTTCAATCCAGTGTAACAGGGGATGACTCAAAGCTGAAGGCAGACAAACCCAAATGAGGACTCAGGCCCAGAGTGACAACGGGGAGGTGACTGCTCTGGGAGCCAGCTGCCAGGGGACACGGTGGGTTGGGTCAGCTTTGGGGCAAAGAGGACTTCAGGGCTTGTGGTGGTGGAGGTGGGTGAACTTGGATGGCTCTGTGCCACTCAGAAGGTCAGGCTGGTCAATCTGGTCATCTCTCTGGCCTTCATCTCTCCAAATCTGAAAAGTCTCATTCCCAAAACTCCCTCCAGAGCTGGATCTCCATCGGTGGCACAACTTCTGCCAGCCCAGAGCTGGGGGGACAGCCCTGGCTGAGCTCCCCCAGCATCCTGGGGGTGCCCTGCCCCACCCCTCCATCCTGGGGCTGACACCTCCCTTTCCCCAGGCACCAGCTGCACCCAGGGAGGGGGGGGGAATTTCACACCCTCCCCTTCTCCAGGCTTGGGTTTCAAGGGGAACTCTTCCATCTGTCTCCTCGTGCCCCCTGGAACCTGTTTTCTATCAGAGATTGATTTCAGATCCAAACTCCCCCAGGTCAGTGCTATAAAAATCTCTTGCCTGTGCAGCCACGCCAGGGAGCATCCTCTGGGTGTGTTGATTTTATGGAGCCCTCCCACCTACAAAACGTGTCAATAAAATTCTCATCCCTGCTCTGACAGTTTTAATCCCAACTGGCAGCTTAAATATAGAGCGAGGGGAAGGGGAAGCTGCTCAGAGCTGCTCAGGCCTCTCCACCAGTGCCTTTATTTTAACAAGTGAACATTTGGTTATTACATCCCCGAGCTTTTAAACATCTCACCCTGTCAAGAGCTAATAAATCCTTTAGCACCTCGCCAGAAGAAGAGGAGCTGATAGGATGGAACAGGCGTGTGGATCGTGCAGAGAGTCAGAAACCACCTGTAGAAATCACTCCTCCTCTTGCCTTCTGCTCTCCTGCCTTGGTGAGGTTCCTTTTCCTTTTCTTTTTAATTTTTCTCCTTGATTCAGTCTCAGTTTTAACAGAAACAGGAAAAAAAACCAATCCCTTTTTTTTAAAGCTCTTTTCCTGACTCTCCTTACCCCTCCTAGAGATGGACAAAGCCTCTTGTAGGATGATTCTTCCCCCAGGGTGATGCCCCAGCAGGATTTTGCTTCCTCTGAGCTTATCCTCCACCTTCTTTGGACCCAGGTTTGTTTGCCTGATGCTCACCAGAGGTTCCTCCATCCCTTTGAGGGCAGGAGCAGGATGAGCAGCTCTGTCCCACCTCTCTTCTGGCAGAAGATGGAGGCATCTCATCTGAGCTAGTCATTGAGTGTCCTGTGCTTCTCACCATTCCTCCCACCCTTGCTCTTGAGGAAGTTCATTAGGAAGTCCACCTCCAAGAACAGCCTTCATTAACTAATTAAACCACCCATCTCAGCAGCAATCTACCCTTTAAATCATTAAGTCAAGGGGATGGAGGTTGACAGATGCTGGAGAGGTGGGACCAGGTCCCCCAGGGTTGATGTTTGCCCTGGGTTTGGTGCAGTTCCTGCCCTGCAGACTTGAGCATGTGAACAATTTCTCATGGCAGCAGGAAGGAGTTTGGACAAAATCCCAGATTTTTGAAGTGATGGATGTGGTCCTTAAAAATCTAGCTGCAGGTAGGTGCACCTTGGCCCTAGGAGCACGAGGAGGATGGATGGTCAACCTTGGTCCTTCCTCTCCCAGCCACCCCCCTGGTTCAGGACAGGGAGCACCTGAGAGCTGTGACTTCATGCACCACACAGCTCCATCTCCTCTAGGTAGCTTCCCTTATCTCCTGGCTCCATCTTCTCTGGGTGGCTTCCCCAGCCATGCAACACCTTTTCCTCTAGGTAGCTTCCCAAACCACATCACTTGCTTCTGCCTATTCCTGTCCACCCTGGATGAGGTACAAGCATGTTTGTGCTCTTCTCTTTGGCGCAAAACCTGCCTGTGATGAGTTGTTGGTGTTCAATCATTGCAGGTCAGAAAGCTCAAATATTAATTTTAATGTTTAATGGTTTTCAACGTGGTGAAAGCAGAGGGAGGAAGGGGATTTTTTTCCTATTCTAGAGTCCAAGTGTGGGGAGGAGCAGCGGAGGGAGCTGGGGGTGCTGAGCCTGGAGCAAAGGAGGCTCAGGGGAGACCTTCTGGCTCTGCACAGCTCCTGACAGGAGCCTGGAGCCAGGGGGGGGTCGGGCTCTGCTCCCAAGGGACAACAGGACAAGGGGAAAGGGCCTCAAGTTGCCCCAGGGGAGGTTTCAGTTGTCCCTGAGGAACAATTTCTTGCCCTGGAGGGTTGCCCAGGGCTGTGCCAGGCTGCCCAGGGCAGTGGTGGAGTCCCCACCCCTGGAGGGGTTTCCAAGCTGTGGAGATGTGGGGTGAGGGACACGGGGCAGTGGGGACCTGGCAGGGCTGGGGGGTGATTGGACTCCAGGACCTCAAAGGTCTTCTCCAACCAAAGCAATTCCATGATTCCATGACCCACTCTGCACCACGGGTCTGCCCTGACCTCTGAGAGCCCCCTTGGTGTGGTGACAGAGCAGGGGGATCCCTCAGGAGCTGCAGGTTGAGCTGGGCTGAGGAGAGGCCGCCGGGAAGGTTGGGGCTGGGGGAAGCTGCTCCCACCCTCACCCCACTGGAGCTGAGTGATGTCCACACACTTCAGTGGTGGCTCCTCACCAGTGACGTTCCCATCTTTGATGTTCCTGCTCCCCTTCAGCTCAGAGCTGCTCCAAGAGTAGACAGGAGTGAGTTTTTCATAGTCACTTCCCATGGACATCACCGTGCCACCTACCAGGGCTTCCAGATGCTACATCTGGAGACAAGACAGTCCCCAGTGGCAAAATTAATTAAGCTGGATGCTGAAAATGGTGTTGGGATGGATTCTGAGCCTGCAGGAGGTGGGTGAAGACTGTGCCAGGGCTGTCTCCCATCAGGGGGGGTGCAGCTCCACGTGGCCCTTCCTCACCTCCACATCTTTAGCCTTGCTGAGCTGAGACCATTTTTGAACCAATTCCATTCTTCAGATTGGAGATAAAAGGGTTGGGTTTTATTTTTCCCCATCCCTTTCTCCCTTCCCCCAGCGAGATGGAGATGTTCTACCTGCTGGATCTCTGCGTGGACTGGAAAAGTCTCCTCTCCTTCTGCTCTCCCCTCCTGTCAGCTTTCAGTGCTCATTAATTTTGCATTCCCTCAGCACGGTGTAATCTCTCCTGACGTCGTGCAGACAACCAGCCTTTTGCACTTCAGACAGCTCCACACCCTTCATGTTTAACTCTAAAAGGTGTGAAGATAGAAAAAGAAGAACCCCCCCACCCTGTGCCTTCTGGTGTCGCTCTTCGCCGGGGGTTTTATTCCCATTTTATCAGGAGTGGGAAAAAAAAACAGTTTTCTCTTTAAATTTAGCCAAAGAAAGTGGAGTTTGGTGGTGGGGCAAGGGCTGGTGTCTTCAGTCTTCATCTCTTCTCCTGGTGCTGTTGTACAAGGATGATCCACTGTGGTCTTTGCCTTAGATGTGCTCTGGAAGGTCCATCTGGAGTCCTGCAAGGGAGAAGCACCAGGGGGTGAAGCTCACCCTGGTGAGCTAGGGAATCACCAGGGCAGGGATTGTCCCCCTGGACTTCACATTGGAGAGACCACAGCTTGAGTACTGGGGTCAGTTTTGGGTCCCTCATTCCCAGAAGGAGCTTGAGGGGCTGGAGCGTGGCCAGAGAAGGGCAACGGAGCTGCTGGGGAAGGGTCTAGAGCCCAAGTGTGGGGAGGAGCAGCTGAGGGAGCTGGGGGTGCTGAGCCTGGAGCAAAGGAGGCTCAGGGGAGACCTTCTGGCTCTGCACAGCTCCTGACAGGAGCCTGGAGCCAGGGGGGGGTCGGGCTCTGCTCCCAAGGGACAACAGGACAAGAGGAAAGGGCCTCAAGTTGCCCCAGGGGAGGTTTCAGTTGTCCCTGAGGAACAATTTCTTGCCCTGGAGGGTTGCCCAGGGCTGTGCCAGGCTGCCCAGGGCAGTGGTGGAGTCCCCACCCCGGGAGGGGTTTCCAAGCCGTGGAGATGTGGGGTGAGGGACACGGGGCAGTGGGGACCTGGCAGGGCTGGGTTGATGGTTGGACTCCAGGATCTCAAAGTTCTCTTCCAACCTAAACCCTTCTGTGATTCTATTTTGCAAGGGATGTTGAAGGTTTGAAGGGTACCTTGAAATGACTGAGCTGGGCACAAATCCAGCATCCCACCTGCACACTCGTGGTGATGGATGAATAGCTCTGTGTGGTTTCACCCTTTCAGAACCTGAGGTTTTATACAGCAGTTGGAGAGGTTTGTGTCTGCTGGGCTTGGGCTTGGTAAGGTTGGGCTCTAGGGCTGCAGACAGCATGGCAAAGAGCTCTGGGAACATCAGATGGAACCACCATCAGCCCTGGTACAGCAGCAGGGTCTGACTGCTCTTTTTGACTGGTTTTCCAGCCAGGCCAGGAAGGAAGAAGCTCACTTGAGACATGGGAGAGCAGCAGGACATCCTCCCTGGCCTGCCCTCCACTGTTGTGTCCCCATTGTTGGCTCTCCTGATGGAACTGGAGTGGCCACCAGCTCCAGTGCTCAATCCTCACCATCCACATGGGCACTGGAGCCTGTTTGATACCCCCCAAGGGCTTAGTTGGCTCCCTTGGCCTTGTGCCTGGTGGGACGTGTCCTCCTGATGTGCCTTTGCATGTGCATGGCCTGCTGGTTGTGGTGGAAGGCTAAGGGACAACACCACCCCCCCCAAACCCCCAGATGAAGCCATCTCAGAGTAAGAATTGAAAGTGGATCAGGCAAATCTTCTCCAAACCTCCTTTTTCTCTGGGGTGGTGTCCAGGAGGAGAGGTCTGAAGGAGCCACGCAGGGTTCTGAAAGCCAAGACCTGCTCCTCTTGCTCTCCCATTGGTGTTTCCAAGCTCAGAATCTCACAGGTTGGGTTTGTTCCACAGTTTTTTTTAATTTCACAGATCAGATAATTTCCTTCCTCCTACTAGAATAAGAAGTTACACAACCTCAGAGCTGCTGATCTCCATCTAGGGCTTCAGAGGAACCTGGTGTCTGTGGAAGGGAAGAAAGGAGGACTCTGGGCTGGGGTTCCTGCATCTGCCTCCCTCTGGATGTTGAACAGGGGGTGGTGGGCAGATCTGGGCTCCCACAGCCTCAAGGTTGGTTTAGATAATCTCCAAAGAAGCTGTTGCTGCTGTGGTCCCAGCGTGGGCCCCGTAGGCTACGTGGGATGGTTGGAAGTTGGCTTCATCCCCCATCTAAAGTTGGATCTTCCCCTAATTATTGATCCCTAGTGATGGGGAGGAGAGAATCATCCACTCATGGCATGGTTTGGGTGGGAAGGGACCTGTCAAGGTCACCCTGTCCCACCCCTGCAGGGACAGGGACATCTGCAGCTAGAGCAGGGTGCTCAGAGCTCATCCAACCTCCCCTGGGATGGTGCCAGGGATGGGGCAGCGACCACCTCTCTGGGCAGCCTGGGCCAGGGGCTCACTTGAGCTTGCAGAGACTCAAGAGGAGGCTGAAGGTGAGCTCAGGACCTCAAGCCACGTCACCACCACCAGCAGCAGCCTGTCCCTCACCTGACAGGTGGCCCTGGACATCCCTCCCTCTTTGGGGACCATCTAAGACCCCTGGAAGAGTTCCCATCTCTAGGGCCTACATCTCCCTACCTGCTGCTTTCCAAGGTCAAGGCCCTTGTCTTCTCCTCGTGTCCTCTTCAAACTGAGCCCTTCCTGCCCCACTTGGTGCACACCTTCTGCCAAGGAGTTCATCTTGATGGCACTTGGGCTTTTCTTTCCCTTGTAGCAGACACTAATTAATGGCACAGCTTTCAGTCCCTCTCTCCATCCGTGGGAGCACCGAGTCTCTTCCATCTGATTTTAATTAAGAAATCAAAGCTCCTCGTTTGGGAAGTGACAGATGTGGAGTCTTCTGCCTCACTCCTTCTAAAAGGCAGATGGAGCAGGTCCTGGGTGAGATCTCTCTCCATCAGCTTCTCCATTTGTCATTTTTGGTACCCAACAAGCTTTGGGAAAGGCTGTGGGTCCTCCTCAGTTGGACTTTCTGCCATCAAGCTGGTGAATTTCATAGGATCCTAGAAGCACTGAGGTCAGGACACATCTTTAAGGTCATCAAGTCCAACTACCAGTGGCATTGATGCCCCCTCAGCCAGGGTGCTGATGACACCAAGGTGGGTGTCACAGAGATAGAAGGCTGGAGCAGCTCTGCTGTGAGGCTGAGAGAGTTGGGGTTCTTCTCAACCCCAAGAAATTGTTCCTCAGGGGCAACCTCAACCTCCCCTGGGGCAACTTGAGGCCCTTTCCTCTTGTCCTGGCCCTTGTCCCCAGCCTGGAGCATCACAGAGCTGCATTGGGGATTGAAAACTCCACCCCCAACATCTTCTGTCATAAGAAATGACAAACGAACGTTGCCCAGAGAAATCTTGGCTTGAAAAGGAGCTTTTTGGAGAGAACAGGGCAGAGTTTTGGGTCCCAGCCATCACACCCACTGGGGCGTCTTGTTCCACCAGACTCTTGTCCTCCCCTCTGCCCCCAGCCTGGAGCATCACAGAGCTGCATTGGGGATTGAAAACTCCACCCCCAACATCTTCTGTCATAAGAAATGACAAACGAACGTTGCCCAGAGAAATCTTGGCTTGAAAAGGAGCTTTTTGGAGAGAACAGGGCAGAGTTTTGGGTCCCAGCCATCACACCCACAACCATGGGGCCCCTCCACGGAGGCCTCTCTTGGGGTCCTTCCTCCCAACTGGAGGCAGAATGCAGCAGATCCCACAATTTTGGGCTAGGCAAGTGGAAACAATTGTTCTGATTTTCTGCGTTCGGGACGTTTCTCAACCCAACCCTGCTTTGAATTTTTTTTTCATGTCCTGGTTTAGAAGCCCCACGTGCAATGGATTATTTTTTCAGATGTTCTTTTTCTCCCTTAATGAAGAGCAGGATCAGGCAGCTTGTTTTATTTTCATTTAAAAAGTGTGGATTTAGGGGCCGTGGAGGCCCAGGAGGACTCGCTGCGTGGATGGAACTCCATGTGGTGGAGCTGGTAGGGCTGGGGATGACTTCCCAAGACACAGCAGATGGACATCAAAGCTGGACATCACCCCCTTCTCCACCCCCATTTCCCTTCCCCTCCCATCCTACACCTTGGAGTGGCTCTTGGAGGTGTCCCCTGAGCCCCTGACCCCACAGCTGAGTTGTTCTGGGGTTGCTCTGGTGGCACGTCCTCATTTCTCCAACCCCTTGGAGTGTAGGTGCTCTCCAGGCCATGAAGCTTTGGGTAAAAAGTGGTAAGTTAAGGACTTCTGGGGGACTTCTCCCATTTTTTGGCTGTGGCTCTTGCCCTGCATGGTCTCAGCGTTGCTCCAGGGGAGGTCTCCAGCCAGGGATGCTGGAGGAGGTCTCAGCTCCTCTCCAGCACTTGTTCTGCTGGGTTTGCTGTGGGCAGAGGGGTTTCAGGAAGGGCTGGAAGCAGAAGAAGCTGAATGCAGGATTCCAGGGATAGTTTTGCTGTGCCCTGTGCCACCAAAGAAGGTGATGGAGGAAGAGGAGGAGACCTGCCAAAGGGATGAAGGCAACAAAGGTGAACTAGAGAAGGTGGGGAAAGAAAAAATGATAATGCAGAGAGGAAAAAGAGGCAAAAAAAAGGGGAAACCAGCAGTGACCCTTCACCTGCATGGGCAGGGGGTGGTGGCATCTCCTGCTTGTCTCATGGTTTAGGTTGGAAGAGACCTTTAAGCTCATTGCCTTCTCTTTGGGGGTTTTGGGTTGGTTTTTTTTCTCCCAGCAGTGGAGCAAGAGAGCTTCTGGTGGGGCTGGGCTGGACTCCTCCAGCACTTGCTCCACATCAGCTGTTCTCCTCCCATCCCCATCCTGCTGGCCTCCAGCTGGCCAGCATCTGGGACCTTCCCTGCACATGAGAGGGGCTGACACACCAGAGCTCCAGCTACCAGGCTGGAG
>NW_008618641.1:0-16597 GCF_000691845.1 Merops nubicus | reverse complement strand
GTCCCCCGTTCGCTCGCCAGCGCTGCGGAGCTGGGCTGTGGATGTGCTGGGGGCGAGGGGTTTTTCCTCTGGCTTTATTTTGTTGCGATAGTTACCTGGATCATGTTCTGAGGGCGTGTGGTCCAGGGAGGCAGGAGACGGAGCACCACTGCATGATGTGGCATGGTGTGGCAGGGAAGGGGTTTTGCTCCATCTCGTGTCATGTATTATGCCATTAAGTATAACGCATATGCTTTGTTTCACAGAGAAGGTCTGAAACATCTTTTTGCTGGCATTTCTGGTTTTTTCATGGTTGTAGCTTCTGGTTTCGTTCAAAAGGCACCCTCACACCTGGAGATCTTTGAAGAGTCAGAAAACCTTATATATATGGGAGATCCAATCGTTGTAGTCAGTTCGGGTTGCCAAAAGTCTGTCAAGTAAAAGAAGCAGCTGGAATACAAGAGGAAAGGGTTCTTGCACAGTCAGATCACTGCAATAGGAAACAGAGGGCAGAAGTAAATGATTTCCTCCTCCAGAGTTGTTTTGTAAGGATTGGTCCTGGGCAGGTCAAGCTAGTTGACCAGGGAGAGGGCTGAGCAGTGAAGTGTGAGGGCTTGATGTTGATACTAAGCTGTGGAAAAGTAGTAAGGACAGGGGTTAGCTATGAAAACAACTGAGAAAGACCTTACATAAGATTGCCTGGGCAATGACATAGCAAATGAAATGTCAGAGAGGGGTGTACATGAACAGAGGGAACCAGCTTTCCATGTAGAAAATGGTCTGCAAGTTCACTCACCATTGCTGCCTGGGAGATAGATCTTGGTGTTACAAGAAAAATGTTTTCACTGGACCGGACTATGCCACTTTTCTTAGGGCCTCTTGGTTCTGACAGTGACCAAAAGCAGATTCCTAAGGAAGAGGGAGGAGGATTAAAGCAAACACACAGAGATTTCACTGCTATTGTCCCAGCCTGCAAGAATTTGCCATTCAAGGTCTCTGATGAGAAGTTTAAACCTGTAGTGTTTTGGTGGTTTTATTAGTCAAGGAGTACCATATGTGATGTGGCCCATTTGAGTGGGAAGTTAGATTTTTCACATACACATTTTTGTAATCTGTGAAGAAAGGATAGGAAGAAGGCAGAGAAATCCTAACTATTGCAGGGCTGATATAAAGTTCCTTGCTAAAGAAATCAAGGAAACTTGTGAACTGTCAGCTGTTTCCTTAACAGTTACTCATTCACAAGTGTTCTTTGATGCAGTCATGTTGCTGTTCACTGTTACGACCTGAGGATTTTATGAGATAAAAGTAGGAACTCCTACAGGTGAAGTAATCTGTTGATCTAAGTGTGTTTTTGAGGAACACTTTGACACATCTGAATATATTCTGAAAAGGTTTTGAAGTTTGAGCACATGTTCAGGTATTTCAAGAACCAAAAAAGGCAAGTTCTAGTCTCTTACGCTGGAGAGTTAGAATATTTGAGGCTCGGTTTTGAATATAGTGTTAAGGTGTCTTTGGTACAAGAGGAACTGAGGCTTGTGGCCTGTAAATGTGTTGAGAATAAGCACGTTTCCTTTTGTACTAATATCTCAGTTCACTTAAAACAGACAAGTTGAGAGTTCATTGTTTAACAAAGGCTATTGTTTGCTTGGCAGGGTATCAGTAACTTCTTTTTGTGCAGAGGGATGTCTGAGAAAATGGGCTGTATGTTACTGATTGAACAGAAACACATGGTTAAATAACTACTGTGTGGGCAATTCCTGGTTTGTGTCTTTGCTCTGTTCCTGCAATAATGAGGTACTGCTGCAATTGTGTGAACTTTGTGCAAATTTTAAAGTGCAAAACTGAAGGAGAGTGTCTGTGGAGTAAAATAAGTCTCAAATTATATTTATGTTTTTCTGAAAAATATTTATGTAAATATGGAAAGTAAAAACTTTTAAAATAAGGTAGTTTGCTTCATGCAAATACTTGGGTTGATGGGTAGGATTGAAAAATGTAAGAGTTACTGTCATCTTTCTTCTTTCTCCAATGAAAGCATGAGTTAACCTTATTTAATATCCTGGGATGATGTGTTTCTGTATTTGTAGGAAGGGACTGTCCAAAGCTTCCACAAATCATTGTCTTTCTGGAAAAAGTGGAGAGTCTCTTCCAGCAGTTTTTGAGAGAAATGTGCAGGAAGCCATCAACAATTACACCTGGTATGCATTCACTTCTGAAATAGTACTTCATGAGCAGACTCTTGGTTTAAATAGTTATTTAAAGATTGGCATTTGTTTTCACTTCATTCTCATGGATGATCACCATCAAGTAAGAAATTTAACTGTAGGCAATGTTTGTGAATTTTTCAGCAAAACAGCATTTTAATCAGCTAAGATAGCTGTGTTCAGGTTTCTGTATATGTCAGTTTAACATCACAGGACTAAGAAAATATGTCTGTTGTCTTTTCTTTCTAATAGCAGTATGTAATTTACATACTATTTCTGTATTATATTTGTTCCTTAGAATATGTTGATGTGTTTTCTGCTTCTGCCAGCAGAGTAATTCCTCTCTATGCATAGAAATGTGTAGATTACACATAACATAGTTTGATCTAAACCATTGATGAGAAGGTTTGAACTTAACTTTACTTCTGGCTTGTGGTAAGAGTTTGCCTATTTTTAAAGCGTAGTGAAGGACACCAATTAAGTCTGGAAGGGGAGTCAGACTTGATGGTTAAAGAAAAACAGTGCTCACCAGCTTTGCTGGTCAGTTAACTGAGGGAGTTGCATAGCAGTTGGCACCGTGTAGGATTTGCCTGGCCGGTATGTCCGGCTGCCCTTCCTTGCACTGCATCCCAGCGTGGGTGGTAGCTGGCAGGGAGCAGCTGGAGCTTTGTGAGAACTGGAATCCCAGAGCTCAAGATTTGAAGTGTACCAGGCCTAACAGCATAAAAGACGTGATGTACAGATGTGTTACTCAGTTTGAAACATGTTATGCTCAGTTTTGCATAATTGTCATGCCATAGCTTCTAATAAATTTAAAGAAGGCTTATGTTATCTTTCATGTGCCTATTAGCTGAACTGGAGAGGACAAAAGAATTGTTAGAGGGGAAAGTGCTTGGTACATGTGTGTATATAAGTGTGGATATAGTCTAGTATACCTTTACCATGATACATGTATGAAAGCATAGTGCTGTTGAAGGAATTGCTTTTAAGGCAGTGAATGGTACAAATAGGAGCCTGCACTCATTGCACTCTACTTAAAAACATGCATTTGCTACTCTTCAGATTGACTCTAACAGCATGTCATGAAAATCTTGCATCCAACATGAATGCGTATCACTGGTTGTTGATGTGATCGATTGTGTTATTTTAAAAATAATTCTTAAGGAAAACTATTGTGTTCTTAATTTTAATTTTTCTTCACAGTGAAGCGCTTTCATCACTTTCATCTAGTAGCTGTACAACAACCACGGATTTGAATAATTCTTGGTCTGGAATAAACAGTTATACTACTGATTTGTCTACTGAAAGAAGCTCAGTTTACTCCTGGAGGGATGATGTATGTTACAGAAACTTTCACAGTATGCTTTATCTAAAAATTATAGAATGATTTTTTACAGAAATTGAACATGTATCACATGTCCTGTAGGAGAAATTAGCAACTTCCATTCATTATAGTCTAATGAGTAAGTATATTAATTGAATATTTAAAAAATAGTTCCTGTTTGCAAGTTGGTGTCTGTGCAATTGATGTATACAAAATAAAATTAAACAAAAAATTAAATAATGAAAATTTGGGAAAAAACACCTCTTACCAAAGAAGGTAGGCTTGAGTCTTTTGAATCCAAGAGAATGATGAAGTGTGTTTTCAAGTACATTCATGAGCATGCATATAAATGTGCCAATCTAAGTAAATGTTTAGCTCTTACCTAAGCTCAGTTCTATTTCATAGATGGTGCAGAGGAAGGTTAAGCCTGTTAGGGAGGCTGACCTCTGAGGTATGCCTGGTGGAGGTAGGCAGTGTTGAATAAATCCAAAAGCATTGTGTTCACTGCCACTTTCATTTTAAAAAGCCATCCATAGCTGCTAGTGGTAGTTCTGCCATATCTTTTGCGTAATATCCTCACCATTAGGGTACAGACCCTGTCTGTTGCTGCCATTCCTCAAGGAGAAAGCCTGATCCTGGATCCTACAGTAACCTAGGTGAGAGTTAATTTCCCATTCGTTTTCAGTGTGATCCCTTCTGTAGCCTGCAGTGGTTGGAACACTCGGCTGGAAGTGAACGGATTTGGGCCCTGAGTATTATCCCTTTTTTCCATGGTTCAAAGTATCTAATTATGGCTGATGCTTTGACCACCATTATGACCGATGTCCCAGCCAAGGAACCTTCATCCAAGTGCTTGTTTCCACATCACTGAATAAAATCAGGCATTTTCCTGATGCTTTTGTGTGGTTCTGTGCTCACCTGTTTCTTGTTGCACTGAGTTATAGCAACAGTGGAGAAGTTTGGAAGGCCATTCTCACACTGAGAGCTGTTTCCTAGCTACCAGACTGTCATGCAGAAGGAAGGAGCCCTCTCTTGGCTGTTTTACATAGAAAATGAATGTGTTGCTCATAGTCGCAGGGACTTTTGGTGCTGTGAGGCTCAGAGGTGCAGTGTGCATGCTTCGTTCCATGTTGGAGCAAGATGGGAGGCAGGAGTCCAGACACCTTATAACTGGTGTTTTCTGTTGGCTTATCCCAGGCAGCATGTTCCTTTTTGCTAAATCCCCTTGTTCAGGCCAGCTGCCTGGGTTGTTTATTTGTTTTATTTTTTTTTTTGTCTCCAAAGTAGGTAGGCTGAAGATCTATTCTTGAGATTCTCGACCAAATCTGTTTCGGTTGTCCTGTTCTTTAAATGTTGTAGCTTTTAATATAAACATACATGCATTTTTATTATTACTTTATAATATGTAGGAGTTTGATAAAGCCAACACACAGAGAGTGCAGCAGTTATTTTGGGAGATTGATGAAATGCTGTTTGAAGGAAAAGTGACCTCCCAAGCTCAGAGCCTGCAGGCAGAATGTGCAGACTGGATTGAACAATTTCCTCATTTAAGGTAAGGAAATTTCTTGCTGGTAGTAGTTTTAACCAGTTACCTCTCTGACTTAAATTTTTGGATACCCTTGTATGAACTGCTTTTGATTATGCTGTATCAGTAACACCTTTGCATTCAGATCTGAATCTCTGTGACAAAGCAGTGCTGCAGTTTTGCAGTATACCTGGGTGGTGGTGCACTAGCAGTAAGGAACTATGTTACTCTGTACAATGACTGTAGACAAGGATATTTTAGCAAGATCTAATGAGAAAATAATGCACCATCTTCATAGTGACTTTTTCTAATTAAATAATGCATTTTATAAAGAAACACTTGTTTTTACTGTAAGTGAAGACGTACTATGAAATGCCAAGAAACCAAATGTTAATTCTTCTATTGATTCTCCTAAAAATAAATAAAAAATGAAGGTGATCACACGCTTCATGCATACTGCACAGCTATAATGTCTTCTTAGGCTTGATAAATCAACGTAAAGCAATGTGTGATATTAACCTAGCAATAACTAGTTGAACAGATGGGAACTGTCCTGCATTCATAAGTGAGCTGTGGCGACTCTAAGCTATTGTAATCATAGACCTGCATGTGTCTGTCACATTAACACCATTAAAAAGAATGCTGTTGGTAACTGTTATGCTTTCAGTGCTATTGGATAATTTGCAGGGGCTTGTAACTGGTAAATAGAAACTAACATCAGCTAACAAAGCTTGTTACCCCTTGTCAGGAAGAAGAGAGAATTATTAAATAAATCTGAGGCAATTTTCACTAGCCTGCTTTGCTTTTATTACGTACTGGAAAATGAATAGACATGCGTAAAATGGAGACAGGTTTTTGTGCTGTGTAGTTAATTTAAAATATTATGTCACTTCACTGTATTTTCAGAGTATTTTCACTAGGTGGAATTTTTTTAAAGTAAGTAATTCCCTGTACTTAGGATTTTTTGATTCAAATTTACTGCTGGCAATACCCACCAAACCCCAGAACGCTGAAAGTGAACTGAGGAAGTCTGGGAGCTCTCTGTCATTTCATACTAAAAGATGTGGTACATCCTGTGGTTTGAAAGAAAAAAAAAAAAGTTAGTTTCATTATTAAGCTTAAACCTTAAAACTCAGAATAGCTTCTGGCATGCCAGATTTGTTTCTGAGACTTGTGCTTCAAAGAGCACTATAGAGCCTGCTATCCTTTTTTTTTGTTTGTAAAACAGCAGTGTTGATACATGAATATATTAGTTTATCATATGGGAATGAATATACTTGTGAACTGTCACCAATAAGAGAAGGAGGAGATCTATTTAAAGAGCAAGCTTTTTTGTTCTTGGCTTACAAAATATAAGGCAAAAAAGGCTACTGGTGCCTTAGCTACTTAGAGCTTTGGTGTCATAAAGTATTGTTCTGCAAAAGGTAGTCTCAAGAAAATGTGCTGATGTGAGTCTGAATATTGCTGCTTGCACTACAGATGTGATTGGTTAATTCTTCTGAGATCTCATGTGAATTCTAGTGAAAACAGTTTGGTAGGCAGTTATTATTAACCTATGTGGTGTTCAGAAATTATTTTAAAGACTAATTTTGTGTACATTTAAGTAGAATTACTTTTACCTTTTCTCTCTGCATCTGTACATGATGGATGTTGAAGTTTGTACATTTTCTAAGTTTAATTCTAGCATTAACTATCCGTGTAAAAATTCTGGATTAGAACTGCTTGCGTTGATGAATACTGGAACTGTGTAAGTGAAGTCATAGCAGATGTTATTTGTTTTCTGCATCCATTTTTAAACATTTCTTAGGAAGTTTGGTAAGAAGGGAAGTGTGTTTATGTGCCTTTAGAACAATCGAACAAGCTTGACTATTTGCTCTTAAAAATTATATGCTAGAGTCTCACCTTGTGTAAATCAGTGTAACTTTTAATGACTTAAGTGCTAGGCAGTGTTAATGTAGGCCTTGGCCCCTCCATAAATTGCTTTTTTCAAAGGAAATATAAGGTGTCCTTTTGCATTGCCTGTTGTTTGCAGGTATTTGTATTTGTGATATTTGCATATAGGGTAGATTTCCATCTGATATATCTCGGTCTCTCCTTTTTATTCAGGGTTTTAGGGAAGCAGCTTCTGTTGCCACAGGATGAAGGCTTTCAGCATTTCCAGAGCAGAAGTAATACCTGTGTGGATACAAAGTGTTTACCTGGCCTCCATGAATGCACTAGTAATATACAAGAGTATGTTAATTTTTGTATGTTTTCTTTTTGGTCTTTTCAGAAATATGTGCAAATGTTACTTTTGTATTACTGAAACATTTCAGTATAATTAAATATGCACATCCTTCTTTCTTTGGATATTTAATTTGCACTTTGTTGATATTTTCTCAGGCTCTGCATTTCAGGCTCTAAACTGATCCCAGTATCATCTCCAATACATAAATCACTAGAAAGCTCCACTAGGATTTCTGCCTCTGAGTCATCCACATATTCATTCCTGGAAGAAGAAATCTATGATGAGGATGGAAAAATAGAAGAATATCTTGCCTTTGACAACAAGGACCTGTAAGTAACAGTTTCATTATATTCTTCAAAAATACATGTAAAATTATCTTTGAATGCAGTCAGGCTCCATAAACTGTGCTTCTTTTCTGTAAAATTCAGTTCCTTTTGTCCCTGTATGTTCAGTAGCACAGTGATCAGAGCACTTACTGGGCATGTGGAAGATGAGGTGTGCTGTCTTCCTAGTGGTTCAAAACTCACATCTCCCATGTCAGAGGAATGTGTCTTAACCACTAGTTGTTTTGAGGTGTTCTGTGCATGGAGATTCAAGAAAATTAATATTTAGTTATGAGATGGGGAGTAGAATGAAGGAATCTCTTCTGCCCAGATGAGTGCCTTGGCTACTAGGTTGTTGAGGGTCATTACACTGTATGTACATGGTGAAAGGAACCTCTTGAAAGGATGTTGAGGACACATTGGTACTGACATCTTCTCACAAGTACCAAGTGACAGGACAAGAGGAACTGGCCTCAGGTTTAGGTTGGGTTGGATATTGGAAAATACTTCTTCACCAAAAGCATTGTCAAGCAGTGGAACAGGCTGTCCATTGAAGTGGTTGAATCACCATTCCTGGATGTGTTTAAAAGTCATGTAGGTATGGTGCTTAGGAACACAGTTTAGTGGTGTATTTAATAGAGTTAGGTTAATGGTTGGAGTTGATCTTAAAGTTCTAACCTAAATGATTCTTTTCTTATTGTTTGCCCTAATGAATCTTAAATTCTGTCTGTCCAGTGTGTAACAGCTTTGTGAGGAGAGGTACAGAATACAACCTGCATTTAGAGCACTCCTGTGGGTGACAGGCATAATGCAGTTGTCTTCTTGACAGCGCAACCTAGGTCTCCTGTGAGCTGGTTGAATGTTCCAGCAACTAGGCTTCTGGATGGTTGAAAGGCCATAATGTGCAGTTTTCTAAACGGGCTTGATGAGGTGGAAACTTCAGTAGGACTAGTGGGGCAAAACTATAGCTTTTTGTGGGAAAGCTTCATGCACTCTAGAGGGAAAGACATGGTTGCCCTAAAAAACTGAGAAACCAGGCTGAGACCTGTTCAGTCCTGTTTTTTGGAAGAGGTGGCTGCTGTTTTGGAAGGGGTTTAAGAATCCTCTTAGGATTATTCTCTCTCTGTCTTTTTTTTTTTTAAGTAAGCAAACTCAGTTTGGGAGAGAGACTTGACTAAAAGTGTTTCTTTCCTTTGTGCCTCCTTGACATGTTGTTTCTTGCTTCCTTCAATACTGAAATATTCTCCATAACTAAAACCTTAGGTGTTGCAAAGCCTGATATGACAATAGCTTGATCATTTTGTGAGTTGGACCATTCAGCCAAGCCTCAGTTCTAGTTCAGAATTTTGCAGTCCAGTTTGAGGAATAAGTGACTGAGAACAGAGAGGGAGATAGTAGAAAATGGGATGAATTTGGGAACATCTTTTAAATATATGAAAAAAAAATAACATATATTAGAAAAAATTGCATTACCTTAGAAAGAAATACGAGGTCATTAAAAAAATAAAAAAGTTTAAAACTCTCTTCCCAAGAGACTTGTTAGAAGGTCAAGTTAGGAAATGTTGCTACACTGTGCTTCCCTAGGAAGGGAGGGATGGGAAAAGAAATGACAAATTTAACTGTCCATGCAGTAGTGGAAAGGAAGGAGGTGAGTATAAGGCTATGGGCTTCGCTGTCCTTGTCAGACTGCAGAAATCCTTTAAAGCTGTTTGTCTTTGATCAGTGGTGGAGCATTGCAGATGCGTGCAGGTACACAGGACATGATTAAAAAAGAAAAGTTCTAAAGCGATAGTCTTCCTGTCAAATGCAACCGACAGTAGTTCCCTTACGATAAAAAAGCATAGGATTTTGGCTCAAATCACCAAGTACCACATATAAAGTTGTTGCTTCTAGAGCTGTGCATCTTTCTGTTGTAATGCCGTGGATTTTTAAATTCTTCATCTGCAAGCAAAAGAAAAAGAAATCATTATATGTATTCAGTTGGTTCTGTTCCCTCTGGTACTCTGCATGTTTGAATCAGAATTTTTTTTTTTTTGTGATCTACATCTGACTGGCTTTTTTTCCATATGTATGTTTCTATTCATTTGGTGTATTAGAAGGGGGGGGCATAAAAAGTCAAAATGCATGGGAATTAATTTGAATTTGCTTCCTTTATTAGGGATGATGAGAATTGGGAACAAAAGAAAATGTGTCTTGCTGAGAAGAGGAGTAAGCGTGGCATTCCCCCTGTTTCTCCCAGTGCCTGTACCAAAGATGCTGTTGCTTCTGAAGTATTTGATCATATCTGGAGCAATATAATTGGAATGTTAGAGGAACTGATTAAAAAAACCTGGGAAACTAGTATCACAGGTATTTAGTATTTCAGATGAATTTATTTATTTAATTCAGAAAAGTGATATAAAAAAAATAAAAATTTTAATCCTTATTAAATAAAGCCTGGGAAATCTGGTTATTTTATGATAGTCATGTTGGTAGTACAGCACTATAAGAGCAATCCTAAATTTTAATCACTGGCTTGAGGTACAATTGATGCTGTTAGCACAGGAACACTGATGGTGTTTGCAGTCTGAATCCAGAACCTAGCAATCAAAGTCTCCTAGCCCTTGTTGTTGGAGCCTTGTTAATAAAAAGAACCCTTAGGTATCTTAAAGTGAGATAAGACAGTCTTACTGACAGTGCAGGGGTACATGAGTTTAATGTAGGATGAAGGAATGGTGATGCATGTAACTTTATGCTTTTGCATTATAACACTATAGTGAGGAAAAACAAAAGCAAGGAAAACTAACTAGAAGTGAAATCTTATTTCTTGTCCATATGTTGTCTTGGGAGGCTGTGGGAAATTTCAATTCTTTCAATATATTTTAAAAATACAGTAATAGAAGAATGCTTGGGGCTGAATTTTGGAAATCGCCTCAAATGTAAGGTCCACTCAACGTCAACTGTAAGTCTGCAGTTAAGTAGGAAATGGCAAAGTTTAATGGAATGCTTACAGCATCAGAGCTTAAAATTTCAGGTGTTACTGAAATATAAAAGGGCTTTTCACACCACAAAAGGGTTTTTTGAGCTCGTTATTATAGTTTAGGGAGGATAGCTTAGCAGTTTTATGACAAAACCCTTTTGTTTTTATGAATGGGATAAACTTAGGACAAATAGATAGCTAAGCAAAGTGTTTCGGCAAAGAATATAAAAAAATTTGCATTTATCATAATTTAGAAATCAGGTGGTAGTATATACCCAAAATGAAATGCTGTGTAGCTCCTGTCAGACAGGGATAGGATCAACAGATTTTTCAATTTATTTTTTTTTATGCTTTAAAAATAAGTATTTGGGAATTTTTAAGTAACGTTCCAAGAGTCTTAGCTGTTTTTTCCTTAAACACACCCCAACTCCAGCTCTACCTGTATAGACCAACTTGTTTGTCCATGTCAGAGAAGGCATAAACAAATGGGAATGTTTTCAGAAAAACACAATTTATGGTAGATTTTTAAATACAACATGAACTTAAAACTCTATGAAAATCCTTATTTACGGTGAAATATAGTATTATTTGAATCCGAACAAATGATGGCTGGTAAACATACAAATCACCTCTTATTACTTCTATTTTTTTTTTTTTTTTTTGGTTGTGCAGACTGTGACAAACAGGTGGAAAAACTGAAAGCTGTTAGAGCAAAACTGCCCCGTTTGCCAGTCGTTCGTCTTGCAGCAGATGCTGGGAGTGTTCCTCTTTCCCGAGGCTCTGAAACACGAAGTGTATCTTTTGGTTCTCATTTTGTTTCCTCGCAGGTAAAAATAAATTTCTGGCAACCTATCTTCTTTATACTGATAACCTTGCCCACAGAGTCCTGGTTGAAGCTAGAAAAGGCTCTTGGTTTTTTTGTTTTAAAGAAAAAAGTAAAAAATCAAAACAACCTAATTAGATATACTTAAAATAAGTCATCTCATTTAAAATGAAGGTTCATTAAACATACATTTCTTGTTTACTGTAACTTGTTCTTCTTTGGTGAGTCTTAAAGGTGCCATTTACCACTAAGATATTGCTGAAGTTGGTTTACAGAAAACCTGGTTAGGCTGTATTCTGTCCTTAGCAAATAATCCTGTTTTTACTGTGGTTTAGTCGTTTCCTCTTGGTAGAATCAGGAAAACAAATCAGGCTTTTCTCTGGACTGCAGGGATTTGAATTGCAAACTGAAGTGCTTTACTCACAATCCTGGGAGTTTCAGATTCTCATATTCTTTTTCGTTTCCTTTGCCTCTTGCAAAAGGGAACTGTGCAGTACATCCAGTGGTGTAGTGACACTAGGCCATACCTGTCTTTGTGGAAGGTCATGTTTGTACTGATAAAATGCCATTTTTTGTAATGCTTACTGCCTTCTCCCTTGGCCCTCTGGCTCCTGTTGTGCGCGTTTGTTTTTCTTTTCCAGGCACTGCTTCTGTTTGTTGTTTTTTTTTTTTCTTCTCTACAATTTGAGCAGCTTTGCGTTTTCTTCCATCTGCTCTTTTTTTGCTTCTTAACTAGTGAGATAAGAAACATGGAAGAGACAGCACAGTAGTTTTGGATCTCTTCTTTGGTAGGCTTGACTCTGTAGTGGTCCCAGCAGCCAGAAGTAGTAAAATGCTTAGATAAGTAGTTCCCACACTCTGTGCCTTTGGCTAGACTGTGCTGAGGGAAAATGGAAACTTTGGAGAATCAGACTCCAGCTTCAAATGAAACTTGCGTTGCAAATAGAGTTGCAATTCAGTAACTAAATTGTCCAAGTTCTGTCTGTGAGAATTTGTTTAAAATAACCAAAACAATGTTTGCCCCACCTACTACTCAGAGTTCTACTGAACCATCTTAACACAACTTTTCTAAGAAACAAGTAGAATATCTCCTAGCTACATGCTTTTTTTACTTCCTTCAAAAAAAGTAAAGGCTAATGTGTATTTGTTGCTTCTACTAGGTTCATTGCTCCTCCAGCAACTTCTGTTGTGATTTGAATGGTGTGATGACAATCCAAGCAAAACCTCTCCAGCAGAGGCACGTTGCCACAGCAGAAAAAATACAGTAGGTATTGGTGTTGACATTTTCAAAATGCGTTGTAATTCACATTATGTAAAAGATGTTTTGCAGTTATAAAAAAGCAGGAAGATGGAAGTAATCTCCTTTGTGTTTATCACTGGTGTGACAGTGATCTGTAGAGGCTGCAAAGATACTCTTAAGAGATAGTATTACTTTTTTTTTTTTAATCTTCATTTTCTGTGTCATTTGCCTTTCTTTTTCCTTAGGAATGATCAAGAAGACAAACAGCTTTGCATTGGCTCCAGTGCTACAAATTCAGTACACACTAGGCTGGGGAGAATTGCTGATAACAGTATTCTCTCATCATCTCGGGTACTGCTGGCATCTTCTAGGAAGCTACCAAGCCATTGTAGGTTGCCTTCTCTCACTTCTGACCAACTCTCCTCAAAAGCTCCTAATAAGTACAATGATGAAATCCTTAGGGGGACTAAATTGTGAGTTTCCTCATTTTATTCTTTGCTTTTCTCAGAACTTTACTGAAGTTTCTCCAGTGAAGGATTTTGCAAAATACTTGAGAACTAACCTGGCATTTTTTTTATTGATTCTGGAATTCAGAGAGAAAACGAAATCAAGCAAAACCGTATTTTGAGGAGAGGCCTTTTTTTTGTTGTTGTTGCTATATTAGGTGTTTTTACTTTCTATAGCTGAACTCTAGAAAGAAATATTCTTAACAATTTCATGTTGCTTCAGTGAAAAAGTCTTTAATATGAATTTTCTTAAAAGAGGAACCCTTAAAATTCTTCAGGGGCACCAGCTCTGATCGTTTATCTTCTGCTTGTGCATCTACAACTCGGAACAAGTTACCACCAATAAATTCAGAGGCTGTTGAACAATGTCTTTCAGTACCTCGACTGCAACAGAGCTCTGTAAGTTGTATTCATTTTTGTACTGGTGCTTCAACCTATCTGGAAATAAATTGACCTCTGCCAGTGTTTGAAATGAGAAGTTTTATAAGTTGTGTTTGAGCTTAATAGATTAATGTGTGTTACATTGGGGTGCCATTTGAATTCAAGAGAAGCCATTTTAAAACCTAAGGTCACAAACAGATCGTGGACTTTGACAACAGGAAAAAAAACAACCAACCAGATAGTAACCTTGCACTTACACACACCTGGATTTAAATAGCTCTTTTCAGTGTTCTATTCACTAATATTAAGTTGTAAAAAGTAGAAAATTAGCTGACTGAAGTAGAAAATTATACTGAAAAATTAGATAAAACTTACTGATACTGGCCTGTTTTTGAAAGATTAGAGAAGTAATAAGCCACCAGAATAAAAGTAAATTGGCTTGCTGATATTATTTTGCTTCTGACTAATATGAATTGAGACACATATGAAGTCCATTACTTTCATTTTAATATAAGCCTTTGGAGATGATAGACTAATATTAGGCAACAGTCTTAAATCTGTTTGAAAAATGTGAGTACACCTAAATTACTTCAAATCAGTGTTTTTGATTAGTGAAAACATTTTTTGTGTCTACTTCACTTGTTTGTTTTTTTTCGTATGTCAATGAAATAATTATTATTTTCACCAATTCAATTGGTGCATTCTCTTAATGCTCTTTTAATTTCTGCAGCATCGAGGACGATATGCTCATGGCAGAGTGTCCAGTGCAGTGCCTGGCAGTACACAGCAACGGCCACTCAGAGAAAGAACTGTTATTGTTGACCGATTTTCAAGGCCCAACACAACTCACACATTCAGGGTATGTTACAATGTAAGTAGAGACATGGAATAGTGGAGAAGCCTCCATTCATGCTCACTCTTGGTCTATGAAAGGTCTCTTTTACTGGGTCTCTCCTCATTTCTGATGTACAGGGATTCCTACACGTACAGAGGAGGATGTTACAAGGCTTTGGGAGGGTGGTGGGACCTTTGAAAGCAGGACTAGTGTATGAGGAAGAGATTTTTGTGAAGTCCAGTGCATCAAATGGTTCTTTTGAGAAACTGCTGGAATAGATTGTAACAACTATAATCAAACCATTTCAGTTAGACAAGCATACCCTACAACCTAATACTATGTCTTTCCTTTACAGACAGACACATCCCAGAAGAGATCCCTGACTCCCATGGATTTTGCCAACCACAGAGGGACAGGCCAAGGATTTTTGATGGGTAGGCAAAGTAACAATCATTTGGAAGGCAAAAGGCCAACAAAACCTAATAACCCATAGTACAGTCGAGAAGTGAAGTGCTCAGGGAGAGCCATATTGTCATAAAAGATGAACAGGTGTACTTAGCAGGATCTATTGAGTTGGGTTTTGAGGTTTCTTCTCAATTGGTCTTAGCCTGAACTCTGACTGTTGGGAATCCTGCAAAGATTCCTTCACGTTGTTATGACCTAACCTGGAAGGAAAAGGATTCACCCTCATCTTGAAATTTATTTTAAGGTTCCAGCATATTTATAATTATGACAAGAATATGTTGTGTACAGGCTAGATATTTTGCAGCTGCTAGAGTATCAATGCAAACACATGTTTGTGGACTGTTTCATGGTATAACTTTTATTTTGGCCCCAAATATAAATTCACCAAATTCGTAAACTTTTTATATGGGCAAAATAAAAATTGGAAATGTGCATTTTTAATGTAAGTAGAAAGTTCTCTTAAATAAATAAAAAAATCTAATACTGTTTTTCAACTATGTCTTCTATTTATAACACTGGAAAAGAAAACAACCCTGTGGGGTTATTTAGTGCCATTGTTACAATAAAGTGACTAGGTAGTTCCTGAGGTGTTTGACTGCTTGTATCTAACCTTTATTTATTTGGAAGTTCCTTGAGTTTAAATAATTATATGATTGACATAATTAGATAAAAGGAGATGTAAGAATAAAGGCAGTTCAGCAGATATTGATCTGAGCAGGCTCATGGAAGTAACGTGTACGTAATCCTGGAGGGTCTTTCAGATTCTACCACAATTGACAAATGGTGCTTGCTCTTTTTTTTCCCCCTAGGCTCACAACATTACTACCGATCTTTTCAGAGAAATCCTCAGACCTCAAGGAAGAGATTTCAGATTGCTTCGTAACCCAGTTTAGGAAGAAACAGAAACCTTATGCACCAAACAGAAGACTGAAGTGCTAAATTTGCGATCTAGTATCTTGTGTAAAAATGAACCTATGCAGGATACTGGTTTCTGTTGACCCTTGTAGTCCTTCAGGATGCCTGCATTGCTGCCTTCTAAAGGTTTTCATACTTTTATACTTTCATACCTTTTTTTTTGTAGACCCAAATGGGAACATCAGAAAGGAGACTGGGATTGTGTTGTGGCCAGATATCACAGCCCCGTTTAGGTCGCTGGCTATTAGTACTGCATGTATTCACAGTCAGGGATTCATCTTCCATCAGAGAGCCAGCAGTTTAAGTACATGTGGTTGAAGAGCTTTTGAAGGCGAAAGGAAGGGGGAGAAAAACTTAATGTTATTTGACCAAATTGTAGAGTTAAGAACAGAATCAATTTTTTTTCTATTTGGGAACTAGTAACAGTTCTCCATGCTTCTTTTTATGAATGTTCAAGGATTGGTAATCCAAGGCAAAGCATTTGTAATGTATATTTTTATATCTGTACTGTTAATAAAATTCCTGGGTTTTGTAAATTGTCATCAAGCTTTATGTTCTTTTGAGTAAATGAAAGCATTTATAAACTAATTTCCTGGCTTAATGTTTTTCTTCTCTGGCTACGCTAGGTTTGCTCACTGGTAATATTATGGTATAGTATCTGAGAAAGCAGAATGCTTTGGAGTTGTAGGTCAGTTTCATACAGTTGCAGGTCAATTTGATGCAGTTTCTTGAGAAATCTGAGGTCAAAAATTACATTGTTTCTACACTTAAGTTTTCAGTGATGTGTCCAAAATATACTTTTGCTTTCATGAATGTTCCCTCTTCTACTATGTAGACATGGACAAGAATGCAGAGAAACAGTGGCAAAATGTGTGCCTTAGCATAGAATCATAG
>NW_008618640.1:0-19473 GCF_000691845.1 Merops nubicus | reverse complement strand
TACGCTCTCAACCAGCTCATCATCCTTAGGTGCGTTGAAACTTTACAGATTTCTTTCTATGTGTACAGCTGGCATTGCTTGTGCCTCTCTGGCAAGGACTTGGAGCAGAGCTACTGCATCAGGGTGGTCAATGCAGTTGTGTTGACGCAGGGGGTTACATATGGTTAAGGGACGCAGGCTCAACTCCCCTAGTTGTCTTGAACTGCAACCTGTTCCTTAGGGACAGTTTTGGGGAACAGACATGGAACTAAGCAGTACAGAGAAAAGACAAGTTCCCTAATACACCTGAATCACTACTAATAATGCCTAGCAAAGGTTTAAGAGGGATAGGAAACTGTGGTGTTGGTGTCAAAACAAGATCTCACTGGTATCATGCCTATCTTCAAAAATACATTTTGAACTTATTGGAGTTTTTGCATTGAGACTAATTGGTTGTTGGTTTGTTAAAATTTAATTAGCAGTGCTGTTAGCTGCCATAGTCAGCAATACTATTATTATTTTTTTAGAAACTTTCTGGACTGAATATATTTCCTGCTTATTTTCCCATCTAGTTATTGTATCTGGTGGTCATTATAAGCCAATGACATGTAAAATTGCCTTGTTAGCTCAAAACCATTGTTAGAGTATTCTTGTGTGTATCAGGTAAATTTACTTCAGTAGTGCTTATATCTTGCTTCCTAATATATGCATTTATTCACAGGATCCCATGAAACACATTAGCCTGTAATCAATGTATGTAAATGCAGACGGTCTTCAAACCTACACAGGGGCCTTCGCTGACTCATGGTGGGATGTGGGTCTACTGGGACTATGTTTGCTCTTGCTTGCATAGAGACAAATCATAAACAACTTTATGCAAATTCACAGAGATCTTCAACAGTGCTGTTGTGTAACAACATGATGCAGAAAACCGGAGCAACACTAAAAAAACCCTGCCATGCAGACGTATTTAAGAGTAGTAAGAAGTTCTTCGTGTTCTTCTTCATATTTCTTAACAATTGAAGTGACCAAATGGGGAATAGGGGAAAAAAAATGTGATTTACTGATGATACATAGCAAATAGCTGAAGGTTAGAATTAGACACTAGATACTTTGCTTTCTAATCTGTTGGCCTAATAATCATGACTTTATTGTGTTAATAAAGGACATGAAAAGCAGATATCATTTAGGAATTGGAAAGTTCATCAGCTATTTAAAAGCTGTTCAGCAAGTTGACTCTCTGCAGCCCCAGAAAGCCATAGATTGTGTTGTCAGTTTGAGACAAAGCAGGTAATTCCCTCTAGTTTTTAACTTGATATGGCACCTAAGATGAGTAATGAACCAAAGCCTGACCTGTTTTCTCAATCAAAACTTTCACTGATGTTTCTTTGTTTGAGTGAAAACCAGAGGATGTGATTTTTTTGTGATTAAACTCGACATTAAAAAATCTCTTCCTCTAGTCTTTGATACTGACTTCAGAGTTGTTTCTAACAGACTTTCCTTTTAATAATTTGCCTACAACAGCATGATGGCTTCTGTTAGATAATTTATAGTATTCATGAAAGATTATGGCAATAGACAAGCCTCACTGAAGTGTTTTAAATCATTTGCAATTCAGAAAAGAAACTTTTTTATTATTATTATTCAGTCCAGCTCCAAACTGTTGGAGCAAACAGTGCTCTTTTTGTTGGAGTAGGCTTTGCACAAGTACACTCAACTAGCCAACAGTGCACCAAAACTGTATTTAAAAAAAAAATTATATGTCAGTGGTTTTCAAAATACTGTAAAAATAATATGTGGCCAAAAAGCTCTGCTCAGCTGCAGCACAAGAATAATTTGCTGGTCAGTTGAAGCAGAAGGTTCTAATCTTGTAGAGCTTTAGGGGCTCCTGGCAGAGAGAAAATCCATGTTATGTCCATGCTGACAAGTACAAGATAAGCAAGCTTTCCACTTGCTGCAATCTTGTTGGTTTAATTACCCTCCAGTGCTTATTTGTGATAGCCACTTGGGAAGTCAGTACTGAGGTTACAAGTTTGTCAGACTCTGATAGTTATCAAGAAAATGTGGATTTTGGCAGAAAAAATAGAGCCTGGCTTATAAGGAGTGAAAACTACTACAGAAGTAAAACTCAAAAGAAACATCTCTCTTTAAATCAGTTTCCAAACCTATGATCAGCAAAATTCCAAAATGCTTCTTTACAAAGTGACTCAAAGCTACTGAAGTGTTAAACAATACTCTTGTCATTTGCTTAATAGATAACTGCCAGCAAAGCTTCTCACTATCTGCTTTAATATACATAAGTATACTGGGGGGGATCTATAGTATGCATTGGAAAATGCAATTTTCAATTAACCTAATTTCTGCTTGCTGCCATGTGGTATTGAAGCAGATTCTGTAACATTTTTATTATTTTTGTTATTGATGTTGTTCCAGTGATGAAGCCATATGAGGAAATACTACCTACCTTGTAAACCAATTAGAATTTCCTACTCTTGGGTATGAAGTTCATCTTGTTACAGAAGGGAAAAACAGCCTGATCGCTTTGGGATATTCTAATATTGTAGAGGTTTGCCTTTGAGGGTGACTTTCTCTTGATGTTAATAATATGTAACTGTTTTCTCCCTGCCTTTCAAAAGTACTTCTAATATTTATTTCAGTTCAAATTTCGAAGTTTTCACTGTCAATGCTTGAAAAGGCCTTTTAATCATACCCTACTTTTAACATTTATCACTCTGAAATTTTAAATATAAACTAGCCCTAAGTTATTTGTAATTCTCATATTTGTTATTTTTCTCCCATCTCATTATATTTTTTTAGTAGTGTAACTGTAAAAGGCACAGTAAAAAAGTGCATTGTTAACAGCCATGATTTTATACATAATTAACAGCAGAGGACCACCTCTTTAGTCCATGACATGGTGTAAGTTCAAGTCACGCTTTCCTGGTTTGCTTGTCAGGGAAAAACGTCTTTGGGGCCTGGACTCAAGCTGTTTGTTTTTTTTTTGATTTGTTTTATTTTTACACAATTCCCAATGCAGTAGGGCCATGTTCTCAGAATGGCTTCCAGGCACTGTTGGAATATAAATATGTAATAATGTTAACTTTCTTGAACAATACTTTCTTCTTTAAGTTGACTAGTGTTGTTATCAGTTATTTTTTCTCCAACTGTACTGTGTTAGCTTCCACCACCATCCCCATCCCCCCATATTTATTTCGTTATTGACAGCCCTGCTAGGTCTTTTGTAAATGATTTTTCTGTTGTTAATGAAGTTCAGATTATGTTCCAGATCAGTATAATATTCTGTTGTTTCCTTTGTTGTTGTTAGCAAGGTCAAAGCTAAATAGGTTGTTAAATATAAAATAGAGATATAAAACATTCTTGTCTGCTGTGATACTTTATGTGGTTGTCTTTTTTATTTTTCTTCTGCTTCCTTGAAAATTTCTGGTTACAGTGGTAGTAACTTGCTTAAGATGTCATTTAGGCTGGTGGTTATGTGCCCGAGAGTAACCTTACCCTCTTAATATGGAAGAGACTATGTCAAATCCATGCCTGTGAAGTCTGTACCATGCAAGTTATACAGGACAAAATCTTTCTTGGCATGGTCCCAGACCAGATTACTTCTATTAGTCAACAGGGCCAGTGAGTCTTCATCATTTGTGGTAAGCCGTAATTTAACATACTATGAAGATACTGCCTGTGAAGTCTCTGAAGTTGAGAAATATTAGCAGCTGAAAGCATCCTCTGGAACAGTGTCCCCAGCTGCTTGCTGTGTTCTTGTGCTGTTCTCTCACCATGTGTCTGATCACTTTTGGAAAAAGGGTACGAGGCTCGGTGGGCTGTTGATGTGACCCCGTATGGCGACTCTTACACGCCACCAGTGTCACAAACTCCCTACGTCTATATACCTGAGCAAAGGAGGGAGAGGAGCTGAGAGATACTATAGGTGAGTTTTCCAAGTGTATACTTCTCTTAGCTTGCATCCAAGTTCATGTGAAACAAAGGGATAAAGGCAAGAGGGAAAATAGAAATGAAGATATAGAAGCTCCCATAATGGAAGAAAAATGAAACTCACATAGTGTGCATATTTAAGGCAAGGCAGAAAGAAAACTTGGGATGATTATGAGCTTCATTTGCAAGATTATTCAGGACTTTTTAACAAATTTCAAAAGAAAGGATAATTTTAAGGTAAGTGGAGTATTGAATTAAGTACAAATTGGGTTTATTCAATGTAGGTCACAGTTAACTAACCTAATAATGGTGGGATTTTGAAATTATAGTAACTGCCAATGCTACACACTTGGATCCTAATAACGATCTTCCCAAAGTCAAACACTGAAATTAAGTAGACACAAGAATGAGTTGGATCAGCCCTAGAGCTTGTCTGACCATGATCATACATTTCTTTCTGTTTGTCATTAACAAAAATAAAGTCATCAGGACAGTTTGCTGTTTTGCTGCTGTTGGTTTCGTTTGCTTTCCAGTGTTATGCTAATAAAAACTTTTGTCAGCAGATGCAAATTAGACCTCATTTAGCGACAGCAGAACTTTTAAACAAAACTTTTTTTTTTTTCCATGCAGAGTTCCATTTTAAGTGCTGAATGGAAACCACATGAAGAAGACAGATATAGATGTTCTTAATGCAAATCTGCAATGATGTTTTTGCAGACTCTCCCTCCCCCCCTGCTTTCATGTCCAGCCAGGTAGGTCCATTAAAGTAAGACTCTAACCTTCCACAGATTCTTAGAAAAATCAGATGTGTTCTGAGGGATAAAAAGTTTGATACTGCAAAATGAAAAAAATAAAAATGCAAATGAATCTTCACAAAATACAGTATCTTCCTGCACTAAAGACTTAACTGTGCAGGTCCTTACTAAATACCCTGAGACAGACTTGGAAGATTATTTTTTGTGTTAAACAAACAAAACTTTCCTCCTTTATATGTCTAGTGAAATCTATTTCATTATGTCTGTAAAGGCACAGAATTACTGATGTCTGAGACCAAAATTCTATTGAACAGAAGGACTTTATGTCTGCATTTGGTCACAGATTTGTAACTTTCACAGGCTGCCAGCTCCATGAGCTGGAGTAGTAAGTGCTTGTGCTTTAAAGAAGAAAGTCTTGCATACTATTACTATGTCATTATGAAGTTCTTAGTTGTAACTAGTTTATTATAATAAATACATTTAACAACATGGGTTCAGTATAATTTGTAGAAAACTGTCATAAATGACCAGTTTTCTAAATGAAGGCATGATAAAAAGAACAATAATTCTCTTTCAATGTCAGAAATTGGTTTGAAGTGAAGAACCATAAAATGAGGAGATGGCCTGCAGTCATTCCTGCATCCTTCTCTTCATCCAGACAGGAAAAAAAAAGACAATCACTGTATCTAACTTTCATGATTATCTTTGTAGTCTGTGTTACATAATGAGAGCACTGGGCATATTTTTTGGAATGCCACCAGAGTTATATGAATGTATTTCTGTTCACAGAATATTAAAATAAAAGGTAACAGGCTCAAAAGCAAAGATCAAAGAAGCTGAAAAAATGGCAAGGATTGCCACTAATCCAGCTTGAATGGACTGACATAATGGCATATTTGAACACAAGTCAGGCCGTAGGTTGTAAAAAATTATGCCAAACAGTGCTGTATGATCTGCAACCTGCTAACATTTTCTGGTTTATGTTGGAAAATCTGTCCATTCTAGAGACTAAAAATTAATCTAGAAAATAAGAATGTCTGTTTAATCCCAGACAATTTATCATTCCTTAATGCTCTTTAGCTGGTACACATTTAATCAGAAATGAGACCTCTCTTATTCCTTTGTTTTCTTGATATCAGAAATCATCTCTTTTAGGGAAAAAGAAGCCAATTTAAAGCAAATCATGCAGTACGAGAATCCTTTTGTGTTCATTGAGATTCTTATATTTTAAGTGCATATAGAAAATGCTTTTCATTAGGTGAAGAACAAAAGAAGCAAATGCTATTCTGCATGCCCATGTTTGGCATTTGAAGATAACCAGCCAAGAAGTCAGTGCAACCCATATGTGCAAGCAATGTGCTGCTGGGCAGGTTTTCTATAACGCACTGCAAATGAGGGCATGCCTTGTATAGCTAGCATATGAATTTATTCTTTCTTATTTGCCTTTGTAGAACTTTATAAAATAATATTTTGCAGAATAATGTAACTGTTTTTTCTTCCTTATTAGTCTTTTGCTTAGAGGGTGAAGGTAATGTGATTGGTCCCCTACCCTACAGCTGTTGTCAACAAGCTGGATAAGAAGTGATCATTGTGAATTATTATCTTGTTTCATATTCTAGACCTCCTGTGAAAAAGGAATCAGATGGTGGATGGCAGAAACAATGTTCTAAGTGTGGCAGTGTCTGTGACATCATTTGATTAACGAGTTTTCCTCTTATCATCTCAGTCATAAACGTTTCTCAGGAAGATCTCACTTCTTAAAAGAGCTTGCTGATAGTTGCCTGCAGAAGTTTGAACCTTCCAGCTGTAGGAGAATGTGAGGGTGTTTCTAGATGGGTTGCTTGACAGAAGCAACTTTTACTTCATTGTGATAGCTGTTCCCTTCCAATCCAGCTTCATTCAATGGTTGAGTGCGGGTAGTGAGGCAACCCTAACCTTATTTGATGCTGTGATCCCTAAATCATCATGGCTTAACAGTAAAGTTAAACCACACTCACCTAAAATTAGCTTTGGTTTGAGAGGTAAATACTTTTTTTTGAGTGTTCTAATTGGAAAAGTTCAGATTTTTCTGTGATAACACCAACCAATAAAGCAACTGCTGAACTGGAGATAGAGGGAAAGCTACCTGTTTTACTGTACTTTATGTGCTGCTAAGCTAAAGGGTTTTTTTATTCATTACCCAAGAGTCATGGCAGACATATGAGATACTTAGGTAACTTATTTTTTACCCTTCAATTAATGAGATTTTAATCTATTTCAAGGTTAGATAATTTAGGGACTAAGGAAATAGTTGTTCTCTGTATAAAAGAGAAAAAAAAAATCTGGAAACTTGTAATTATTTAGCAAATTAAATGTATCAGTTATTGCTAATGCTGTTTACAAGCTTATAGTGTCAGTTTGTATTTTCTTTTTAGATAGGAATTAATAAAGTTTACTCTTCTTATTGGCTAGGATAATAAACAGTCACCATGACAACCAGGTGATCCAGCCCGGTCAGCACAGATTTACGAAAGGCAGGTCCTGCTCCTCCTTCTATGACAAGGTGACTGGCTTAGTGGATGAGGGAAAGGCTGTGGATGTTGCCTACCTGTTCTTTAGTAAAGCCTTTGACACCATTTCCCACAGCATTCTCCTGGAGAAACTGGATGTGTATGGCCTGGATGTGCATAAGCTTTGTTGGGTAAAAAACTGGCTGGATGGCTGAGCCAAGGAGTGGTGGTGAATGGAATTAAGTCCTGTTGGTGGCTGTTCACAAGTGGTGTTGCTCAGGGCTGAGTATTCAGGCCAGTTCTGTTTAATATCTTTACTGGTGATTTGGCTGAGGAGATTGAGTGCAGCCTCAGTAAGTTTGCTGACAATACCAAGCTGGGCAGGAGTGTTGATCTGCTTGAGAGTAGGAAGGCTCTGCAGAGGGATCCGGACAGATGTGATGGATAGCCCAAGGGAAATGGTATGCGGTTCAACGAGGCCAAGTGCTGGTCACATTAACCTGTGAAACGCTACAGGCTTGAGGAAGTGTGGCTGGAAATCTGCCTGGTGGAAAAGGACCCGGGGGCGTTGGTCAGCGGCTCGCTAAATGTGACTCAGCAGTGTGCCCAGGTGGCCAGGAAGGCAAACAGCATCCTGGCCTGTATCAGAAACAGCGCGGCCAGCAGGACTAGGAAGTGATTGTCCCCCTGTACCTGAAAGGAGATTGTAGCAAGATGGGTGTCAGTTCCTTCTTCCAAGTAACAGGACAAGTGGAAATGGCCTCAAATTGCACAAGAGAAGGTTTAGATTGGACATTAGGGAAAGTTTCTTGACAACAAGGTTTGTTAGGCATTGAAAAAAAGCTGCCCAGGGAAGTGTTGAGGTCATGATCCCTGGAGGTATTTAAAAGATGTGTAGATGTGGCATGTAGGGACACAGTTTAGTGGTGGATTTGGCTGTGCTGGGAGAACAGTTGGACTCAATGATCTTAAGGCTCTTGTCCAAACTGAATGATTCTATGATGAGATATAAGCATCTGAATAAGAGGCTTAATTTTAATTTAATTTAATTTAATTTTACACTGTGGAATTGAAAACTGAACCTTTTAATTAGATGCCTTAACATGGATTTGAACAAAGAGTTTTTTTTAATTCCTGGTCAAATATTGATGGCCGTTGTTGAACTTTGTCTTGTGGCATCTTGTGTTATTTCACAAATACATGCAGACATGTGCCTATACATCTGTGTATATAAACTGTAATGTAATCCCTTAGAGTTTTACAAAAGTGAAATATGAAAATCCCTCCTCAGAGGCAGGGATGGGGAACATTGAAGGTCAGTAAGTAATTCACATAGTCAGCAGCTTTCAAACTCACACTGAGAAAAGCTTGGAGTGGGATGGAGTGAGCTCTCGGGAGACAGTGGCTAGAAATACTGTATGGTGTGCTAAAATTGACCAAAAATCTCGATGTATTTCTGTAGTTGTGTTCTACTTTAGACGAGACAGGAAAAAT
The DNA here is from genome assembly GCF_000691845.1 of Merops nubicus. Classification (NCBI taxonomy): domain Eukaryota; kingdom Metazoa; phylum Chordata; class Aves; order Coraciiformes; family Meropidae; genus Merops; species Merops nubicus. The sequence goes on along the minus strand of NW_008618640.1, from coordinate 10,808 downwards.
ACTGCTTTCATTTTTACTTGTATTTTTACAAACAATTTTTAAAAATGTAGTGAAAACTCAGATGCTAAAAATGGATGAGGTGCTCTCTTGTGCTTTGTTGCATGTGGAGGTGAGAACCTGTCTTGTCTCCTACTTGCATTCACTTCTTCATACATCTGAAAGGCAGGATAGCCTCTAAAGTCAGAGCATAGCTCTGAGAAGTTGATATTCATTAGTTGCCTTGCCTCCTGATTGTTGGTCCCCGTTTTGTAAGTGTGGATTTGTCATGTTCCCAAATGCAATACTCTATATTTCATGGAAATTAAATTAGTATCTTCTGAAAGGATACAGGTTGCTAGGAAAAAAACCTCTTAAAGCTCTGTCTTTCTTGTTATTGTCATATTTTACTATATCTACTTGCATCATCACTGAGGCCTTCTGGAGGGTATAGACAATGCTCATTTGAGTGAGACAATACTGTGGAATGGACAAGAAATAATGCCATTTCATGTTTTCTCTAATACTGACTCTAACACTTGGTTTTAAGCCACCTAAGGTGCATTTCACTTGTTCATGATTTAAACTGGACGTGATATGGAACGAAGTCAGAGATCTTGTAAAAGTCTGTTGCATCCAGGCTTTTTCTATAATAACCCTAGAGAAGGAAGTCAACCGGTTTTGGTAAGAGTACTGTGTTCTAATACAGTATCAACTGGCCTTTGTTATCTTCATAAGTTATTAGTTCAGTAGCTGTCAACTGTACACAAGTGTCTAAAGATAGTCTGTAAAGAAAGACTAAGAGGAAAAAAGCACTTTTTCAGAGGGCCTAATTTTACTGTCAAGGAGTCTGAGATCCATGACAAAATATGTATGGATATGGAAATTAGAAAAAGCAGAGGACTACTGCTTAGCTCTGTATTAGTTAATTCCACATAACATTTTTCTAAATGATGCCTTGGAGTGCTGTCAAGCTATCAGGCTTACTGACACCTTGTTGTCTTTTGTATACTGCATTTTTTTCTTTTAATTCTTAATTATTACTTCACATTATCCTTTCTGATAATTTCATTACATTCTTCTAGAAACTTTACTGTTTTCTTCTGTTCTTCACCTATGGCAAAAAAATATCCTTTACAGTTCAAAGTTATAATTTTGCTTCCAAAAAACCCTAGCGATGATATGTTGATTCAGTAGTTTCATACGCAATACTCTTTTGACAAAATATTATCTACTGTAGTTGCCTTCTGTTTGTATACACTTTGTTTCCAAATCTAAATTGAATATGTTTGATTTTTCCTTTCTTGCTTCTGATTTCCTGGTTTGCTATTTTATGATTTTGTAAGTAGTGTAAAATTTTGCAAAATATTAGTAGATATTTTCAAGAGACATTATTTTGATCTTCTGCATGTTAAATTATTTATTTATTCTTTCATAAAAAAATATTTCTCTTTTGTTTTTTTAGGTTAAAACACTAAAATATGAACAAAAGATTTAGCTGAGGACTCAAAAAAATGCTTATTCCAAGTGGATACTAAGTGTTCAACTGCTTAGAAATGCATGACAAAAATGTATCATATTCACTAAAACCATCACCCTTGGCAATTTTGCCCAATATGCAGTGAAGCATATAAGATTGGGTAAGATCAGGTACTAGTAGTTTTGGTTTGTTTCCTCTTATTCCTTTGCTAAGTCTTTCTTTTGTCCTTATCATCTCATTGTATTTTTTTTTTCTTTATTTTCTGCCCTTACACTACCAGAAAAGTATTTGTTTGGATGCACACTCTCAGTTGTGCACTTTCCAATCTCTTTTGCATTTGTACTCAGCTTTTTGGTTGCTGAGGTTTGGACTAATGGAAGCTGCTTAAAATGGAATGTTCTTAGGTTAGGTGCAATGTAGCAGATGTAATGTGCTGCCCAGGAAGAAGGGCTTAATAAGACAAGAAATTATATAACTGTGAGAGAGAGACAAATGAAGAAAGATGAGAAGGTTGAGGTGGTTGAGCGCCTTCTCCAAGTCTGCCTTCATTAGGTCTGGCCAGAATTCTGTTTGACATAAAATTTTGAGATTTTGGAACCTATGTTCATTTAGCATTGGGAAAAAGATAGAGGCATGGATGAAAAACAACAATAAAGAGGAAAATGCTAGAGAAGAGATAAATAGGTCTTCTGCAATGGAGGAATGATGTGCTTTGCCTTGTCTGATACCCTACTCAGTGTAGACCTCCCAAAGGTGGTTTTACAGCACTTGGCTACAGTGTTCAATACAACTGATGTTTATTTGCACAAAAAACAGTGGCTCTAGCAGATGAGATGAACTCCATAATGTAGGTCTCTAGTTTAAATAAAAGACAAAAAGGTGTCAGGAGCAGTTTTCCAAGTGGTGAAACAGCATTCCAACAATGAATGGTAGGAAAAAAGGTTAAACTTCTGTTCCATCATTTTTTTGATGCTTGGTATTTAATCTCTTTGTAGTAGTTAGGTTAATAGTGGTAGTACTGTGACTTTTTTTTAGTTCAAATCTCAAATGAAGCTATTAAAAAAGCATTGACTTTGTTGCAGTTGCTCTGAATATTGTTATTGGAATATAATTCCATATTTGTGTTAAACAGGGTGTAACATTCTTTGTGTCTGTCTGTTTTTTAAATGTTTGTTCTGGATATATGTATATAAATAAAAAATGCTATCCCTATTAACTAAGCACGAAAAAAAATCCAAATGCCAAAAATTATTTTCATTTATTATTTTCTTTCTGTGAGTCTGCTATTTCTTAAAACACAGAGGGACAGATTTATTATTTTTGTATCATTACACTGCAGATAAATACCTGATTGTGCAGCCACCATGCACTCTTTGTCACATTGTTCCAAACCAGTCATGAAAAAATTTGTGTCCATCCTCATGAAAAAATTCCCCTTAGGATCTGGGATGGAAGGATTGCACCTTGAAACATACAGTCATAGTGTCTCCGTTTAATTGCAGTTGTGCTGTCTTGTTTTAATGGTTTTATTCTGGAGGAGCTCAGTGTAAAAGCTGTTGATCTTCCAAAGTGACTAGTGCTTTTGAATGCCTTGCTAGAAGAATCTACAAGTTTCCACTGGGAGACACATAGAAGAATCTGAATTTTCCTGTTTTCAGACAATCAAGTCCATGTTGTGCCTTTTTGGACTGCTCCCACGCTGAAGAAATCAAAACTGGAAACAGTTTTTCACGTTTTCCTGCATTTTGTGAAAGGAAAAGATATTTATTGGATTTTTTTTTTTTTTAATATAAGTACATATTGTGAAAAACCTATTCAGCCTTCTGAAACAAACAGGAATGAATTCCTGCACTGAGGTGTGATAATGTGGTGGGGGTTTTTTCCTTTTTCTTTTTTTTTTTTTTTTAAAGCTTTCTGCCATGTATGTCTTAGAAGTCATTAAAAAGTCACTGTCATTTGCTCCTGCTCTGTTTCTGACTGATTCAGAGAGACACTGCATTCAATGGAATGGAAAAAAAGCTGAATTGGAGTATTAGTGTTTTTACATTTAAAATTACCCACAGATCATATAGAATGCATAAATAATTCCAGTGGTGCAGATTCATTTGTATCTATAAACAGTCTTGAAAAATAGATATGTTTCCAATTTTATTTGAATATTCTTCCAAAACTTTTTTTCTCTTGACTATGTGAAGGAACATGTCTTCATTTCTTTATAGAGCCTTGAGTTTGTTCATTATAAAAACTCTAATCTGTATAGAATGAGGGAGTTTTTCCTTCATGCTAACCACATTAAAATTGGAAGAAGATCTATTCTTATTAAAACTGTCTCAGGCAAAACAATTTATTACAACCACAAAAGTACTATTGGTGCATGCATGAGTTGTAAGGAATGAAATTTTAGAGACATCTGGATTTTTTCACCAGCCACAGAGTTCAGGAGGAGGCTAAAGTGATGCTTTCATTTATTTTGAAGGAGCAAGAGAAAATGAGGGTAAGCTTTATTATTAATATTGTCATTAATCGTATAAGAAGTTGAGGAAAAGCTATGCTGAGCCTATAAATTGTTGAATTTCGCTTTCACAGGATGAAGTGCAATCAGAAATTGTCTTTTTTAAGATGCTGTTAATGGATAGCTTCATGAAATAATGCAAACACCTCAAAATATTTGTTTTTATTTATTGTTTGGTTAATTTTGCTGAAGAACTAATGTGAGATAATGACTTTTAAAGGAAGTGTTTGTGAAATCTGTGTAAAATTCATGTGAGGTAACAATAATTGCGTTATGTTCCTTTCACAATAAGGTTCATTCTCCTAGTTGTTTACTTTTTCTGGTCCAGTGGAGATCTCCTATTTTGGTTTTTTTTTTTTTTGGGTCTAAACCAGTCTCAGTTACTTTCAGTGCATGTTTACTGTACATGCAACACCTCAGGGTCGAACTAATCACTACCACAAACTTTAGTGAGAGTGAAATGTGTTTTTCTGTCTCAGTTATGACATTCTTTCCCACAATCTGCTTCCACTTGCTTTAACAATAGCCTTCATGTCTGATCTAATAAGCTAACACACAAAAATATGTCAGCTTCTGAGTCATGAATACTTTAAATGATACAGAAATGTCTACCTCACTTTTTATAAAGGCTTCTTTTTAGAGTCTTTCAGATCCTCTTGAATGTACTTAATGTAAAAACACTCTCCTTAAGTACAGTTACTTGTATCACATTGCTTGGAAATGTAAAGAGAGCAACAAACCCCAGACTGGTAACACATTAAATTAGCAAGCAGTGGGAAATTAGGACAAGATCACAGGAAAAATGAAGAAATCTGTAGCTCAAAGTGCTATGGTTTTAGTAAAAAGTGATTTATGTAATTCTTGGTCAGTGTAAACTGGTGCTGCTGCTTTGAAGTCAACAGATCTAGACTATTTAACTTAAAACAGGAGTGGGGAAATTATTGCTTTCTATATATGAAACGACATTTTAAAAAAAGTAAACAAACTAACTCACCAAATACACACAAATAACGGAAAGAGCTCACTCTTGTCCCTCTTGAAGCTCCTGTTTTTCTTATGAAGTGTCCTTCAGGCCCATGTCATGTGTTGGCCGCTCTCTACCTGTCTGCATTGTGATAGCAAGATTTTGGGTGGTCTCTGAGCCAAATACATGTGCATGGCTCCCAGTCTTGTTACCCACATTGCTCCACAAGCTGCCCCATCAACAGTAGGGCACAGGACAACCTGCCACCTCTGTTGGTTCCAGGTGTACCTTGCTCCTACATCCAAAAAAGAAGTTGGTGGGAGGAAGATTTTAGTGCGTTTGGATGGTGACCAGCCTACTGTGCTTCAAGCCAATGTGTTTCAGTGTGGATGATTTTTCTAACTAGCTGACACCCCTTTTGCTTCTCCTGACCTTATTCTCAAAAGCCAAGGTAAGAGTGTGGTGCTTAGCAGGTGAAAGACAACATGATCAGCTTAATGAATTTATTAATAGCTATACTCTCTTCTGGAGTCTTGTTCTTGTTTTGGTTTTAAGACAGGAGTGCCTTGATGGCTATTGAGCTGTGTTTTCCCCACGCCAGATCAGGCTTCCCTGTGATCTGTCCCCTGCTTACTCATCACATCTTGTTTTGTGTTTGTATGTGTAATGTTCTTTGCTGAAACCGTGTCGTATCGTGCCCCACATGTCAATCAGAATGCTGTTCTCAGTGTGGGAAATCAGTGGAAAATGAGAAGATCATTGTTGGATTTTTTTATCGATTTAACATTTATAGCTGAGAAACCTGATGTAAATATTATGTTACTACTAGGCTAGGGGGTCACCCTGTTTCCACCAAACTGCTCTTTGCAATGTGCTATGAGCCATTGTTCAGCTCTTGGGACAGACAGGGAGTTAAAAGGTAAGACTGTCATCCTTCTTCTGTCCCCGAGGTGCAGTGTTACAAAGACAAATGCACACAAGGGGAAGATTTCTGACCGTGAATGAGACAAAGGGTATTTCAGTGTAATTGCAAATCTGACAAAATTGGGTAGAACAAAAGTGAGTACAGCTGTGTTCTCTGCATTGTACTTTATGTTGGGTTTCATGGGTAGCCATAACTTTAGGTTACAAAGCTTGTTTAATTTATACTGGCAACACTGAGTGTCTGAGAAATAATATTACAGTGGTGATGTGTGAATCTCAAAATATTCAGACGTTTGTTCTCATTTGGGTAGCAGTAAAAAGTGTAGATGCTGATCTGAGCCTATTGGATCTCTCAAAATGGGCTGGGGACACCAGTACAGAATAGGTCCCTTAAGTTTTTTGGCCACTGCAAGAATTAATTTTGAACTGAATGGAGCAGTGTCCAAAGCAGCTGAAACCAAATGGTAGTAATCATCAGCAAAGACAGCCAGGGAGAAACGCAAAAGCTACACAAGTAATGCAGTAATGTAGCCAGTTTCATTTAAATGTAAGTCTGACATGTTTTTACTTATTGGCTCTGAAATCTCTTGGCATGTAGATCAAGATATCCAAGCAGTTTGAGCAGAGATTTATTTGAAAATGCTTTATGCCTGCAGTTAAGCAAATTAATCAGAAACCTGCATTTTCAAACTGAGAGTCCAATGTCATATTCTAATCTGTTCCCAACTATACTAGTTCCACCAGAGCAAGTCTGTCTCCAGATATCATGCTCCCTTCAATATCTGAAGGCATCAAAGGAGAGTAATCTGCTGTCCAGTGTGGAAAGCATGTGTTGGGATAGAGAGTTGTTTTGCCTGTTAACGGAGTTGGCATATACAGTTTGAGAAAGAAGAACAGTGAAGTTACAGGATCAGAGATAAGGAACTTATATGACAAATTTTGTGGTTTTCTGACATTTAAGGAATTTGTATTTTAAAGAACCATGCACCCCCAGCCTTAATTCTGTTTTATCCAAGCTTTTTATATCTGAAGGCATCAAAGGAGAGTAATCTGCTGTCCAGTGTGGAAAGCATGTGTTGGGATAGAGAGTTGTTTTGCCTGTTAACGGAGTTGGCATATACAGTTTGAGAAAGAAGAACAGTGAAGTTACAGGATCAGAGATAAGGAACTTATATGACAAATTTTGTGGTTTTCTGACATTTAAGGAATTTGTATTTTAAAGAGCACCCCCAGCCTTAATTCTGTTTTACCTAAGCTTTTTTATTAAGAAATGCCTGTATCTTTACTAAAAAGGCAAAAATTACAGCATAGTTTGCACTTCGAGGTGTAGGAAGACCTCCACTGCATCAGAGGTTCACCTGAGACTGACAGCTCTCCAGAAGGCTGCAAGGAGTGGTGATGTCTAATGGGGCATCAGGTACAATTCTCAGGAGCTTACAAATTTAGAACCACCATAAGCAAAAAAAAATATATTAGAGGCATCACAGAAGTTTATCAGCTTTGTTGGCATGGTCTGTGGAGCCTGCAACTTTTATGAACATGTTTCATGCCTAACTGATGAAACTTCTAACTTTTTAGGAAAAGCTGGGATTAAAAAAAAAAACAAACTAAAATAGATTGCATATGGTGAGAACTCAGGGTTCCTGAAACAACCACCCATCGAAGAAACCCTTTTTAATTCTATGATACTTGAGCAAATCTGTTATTTAGATACAGTAGTTTCACTATAATGAAAATTAGGACCAGGAGTTGATTTGAAATCTGATTTGTCAGTATTTATTCCTGCATAGCTGTTGCTGGTAAATTTTTTGCCCTAAGAATTCTGCTGCTAATCCTTGGCTGAATTAGATTTATTTTTAAGTGTCAAGTAAATTGATCAACCACTTTTGTTTTTATTACAGAACTTTAAAAATTGCCAGATGCTGCTTATTAGTGGTGGTTTATGGGTGTTCTTGTCAATAGCCTGAGGCAGGGTAGAAATACAAAGGTAGAGAGATTGTTTAGAATGTGTAATGTGATATTTTTGCATTACACATTTATTTTAAGAAAGCAAATGGACTATGAGTGCATTTTAAGTTTTCACCTTTTTCCCCTGTTAGTTTTGGGTCATTGTGTTTAGAGGAAAAATCATTTCTTTCTTTATTTTAGAAAAAGACTGATGATTGTCTGAAACTTGCCGTTGGTCCTCTTCAGCAGTACAGACCACATGACACTGGAAGAAGGAAACATGTTTGTAGGGCAGCAGGATTACTTCTATGCGTCTACAGTTCAATAAAATATTTTCCCTATCAGACCTTCCTAGTTGTCACAGATGTTGAAGTGGTTGGCGGTGGTGGTTGATGTTCACTGAGAAAGAAGAGTTTGTGTCTATGGGTCGAGATCCGTCTGATCACACCCACTGTTCACAGAATAACAAACACCTGGTGAGTGCCCTGCTAGTTTGTAAGAAAACTATAGAACATGGGCTAATTACTTAGACTTCATGCAGTAAATTTGGTTTTAGTCACTTGAACTATCCATGATTCTTGAGGGAAGAAAAAAAAGTCTGTCACAGGTTTACAAGCCGGGCTGCTGATTACATGTTATAATTTACTTTCATTATGAAAAAATAGCAGATCACTTGCCTGAAGTTTGGCCCCTAAATACACAAGCAGAAGTATTATTTCAAAGATACTGAATATCCAAATTGTTCCCATGATTTAAGTGATGGAGGAGTTGACCAGCCACTCTACAGACACAATGCACTACTGTTTTCATAAGCAAAAGATCCTCCAAGATAAAATGTAAACTAGTAAAACACAATTATGAAAAATTTACATAAGGCATGGCAAAGACTGTAATTCTTATGTCAGGGAAGGTCTTGACCCCTCTGTCAATCATTTCATATATATCCAAATTATTTGTTGAAAATAGTCCTTTGTCTGAGAGCTGGTTTGCATAAGAAATTTTTAGTCTCTGAAGTTCTTCAGCCTTTGAATAGCAGATAAGGTGGAAAAAGAAGAAACAGAGTATCACTTTCAAACAACATACTCCCAGATCCAAACTTTGAGATTTTTTTTCAGTATCTCATAATTTAAAAAATGGTTTGTTGTATTTATTTTGCAATAAATATCCTCCTCTGGGTATGGTCTAGACAGGAGATATTTTAAAATGAAAAGTCCCTTCCCTCTGTTTCAGGAATTCAATATTGGGATTTTGATTTAAGGGGAACTTGCCTTTTAACTATGGAATTATTGTCATGGCCTCATTATAGTCTGTTGGAAAGGGGATTTACTAGTTGTTACATTTTGGATTTTTTCTAGTCCCTCCACTTTAGGGGAGGAAGTCAGGTTGCTCAGGAAATGTGATGACTGCAGTGCAGAAGGTTGGTGGGGAAAGTCCTGATCCAGTTGTTCTGGCACACGCATGAGCAGTAAAGGATGCAAATGAGACATTCCAAGAAGAAGTGGTGAATTTGGCAGCATTCACCTGGCCATGCTCAGTGAAGGGAAACAGACATCAAAAATCCAGAGCTACATTATTTACTCATAATGAATCTTGAGAATCTTCTAGTTCTATTAACTTAAATGCACTAAAGAAACCTTGTTATGACGTTCTCATATATAACCTTTAGCAATGTAAATCCAGCATCTACATTTCTGCCACTTAATCACTTTATATATTTAACTTAGTGAGTGAGTGATATTCCATACAGAAAAATTCATCTACACTAGGTTAAAAAAGGGAAAATTGTTCTTTCCTCCATTCTCTATGGTAAAAGCTGGCACAGTTTAATGAGAGCAAAGGAGTTATCCAAGGCATCAAATGTGGCTCTACATATGGGAAAACAGAGAGGCAGACCTGTCACATGAATTTTAAAGCTATGCTTGAGAACTTCATTAACATGCACCTGCATGAACAATAATTTTTATTTCCAAGTGGCTGGTTTTAAATCCACTAGCTTTTCCTAGTGTTTGTCCACTCACCTGTGTACTACTGCTGGGAGAGGGCACAAAATTTCCACTGAATTTCTGTTGGTTGCTTCAAGAAAGTTGATCTGTATTTCTGAAAATACTACAAAGATCCTGTCACCCTTAGGGGAAGATGAATTTTTTACCACTCATGAAGTAAAAAAAAATAACAAATCTTGCTTAAGAACTAGCACTGGTGGTATTTTCTTTCTCTTCACAGCTACCTGCACTACATAGTTTTGGTTTATGAATTTGTGTTTATTGCACTGTGGCTGTGCTTTGCCTACAAAAAGTACACAGAGACTGTATCTTGATTTAAAGCTGAGTATTGTGCTTTCTTTTTGTCTAGGGCTTGATATTCTTAACTTTGCCTTGGAATATGGTTTGAAAGGAAGGACAAATGCTATTTTATGAGAATCTCGGGTCTTAGATCAGAAAATAGAACCATCTCTGGACTGCACACTGACACCTCATTTCTTTAAGTTCCAACAACTATGTAACAACTATGTAACAATTTCAAATTAACATCCAGGTCAGCAGAAATAAACAGCTCCCATTGTAGTACAAAGGTAGTCAGCATCTATTTATCTATTGCATAAAAAAAGACTAGTTTAAGACCAGTTTTTGATTTTCAGTTGCTCCTATTTGGTAGAAAATTTGGAAAATTTTTGTTTAGTGTTTCACGCAGCCATTATATGGATCTGCAACTTACTTCACTTTGATCTAATTGCTTTAAATAATCTCTGGTTGTTAGAGCCAAAGAAGATCCTGAACCATACAGATTCAAATATTTAGACAAATCAGTGATGCTATTAATTCATATATCCCTTGCTAGCCAGGTGGAGAAAGAATGTTTATTTTGCCATACTACTGAAATGCACAGATGGATATGTGATTTCTGTTGAAGTATGATCCTCACTAATTTGAGTTTTAGGATTTTTTCTTTCCTCACTAATTTGAGTTTTAGGATTTTGTCTTTATTAGAATCATAGAATCCTTTAG